>NW_026060577.1:0-17837 GCF_943734695.1 Anopheles maculipalpis | reverse complement strand
TGCTGGCGGGACAGCATTCCCGTGGAAAATCGGCGATAACTTCCTGAGTTTTTGTCCGATTCTTATGCCCGGCATATCGTTGGATGCGTCTTGAGCTTGCGCAACTTTTTGCTGAACACCCCGACCCGATCCGACCGCTCCCCGCTGAGTTATTCCCGAAAAACCAGTTTTCGCTGGAATGCTGCTGGCGGGACAGCATTCCCGTGGAAAATCGGCGATAACTTCCTGAGTTTTTGTCCGATTCTTATGTCCGGCATATCGTTGGATGCGTCTTGAGCTCGCGCAACTTTTTGCTGAACACCCCGACCCGATCCGACCGCTCCCCGCTGAGTTATTCCCGGAAAACCAGTTTTTCCGCAATAACTCAGCGGGGGGCGGTCGGATCGGGTCGGGGTGTTCAGCAAAAAGTTGCGCGAGCTCAAGACGCATCCAACGATATGCCGGACATAAGAATCGGACAAAAACTCAGGAAGTTATCGCCGATTTTCCACGGGAATGCTGTCCCGCCAGCAGCATTCCAGCGAAAACTGGTTTTCCGGGAATAACTCAGCGGGGAGCGGTCGGATCGGGTCGGGGTGTTCAGCAAAAAGTTGCGCAAGCTCAAGACGCATCCAACGATATGCCGGGCATAAGAATCGGACAAAAACTCAGGAAGTTATCGCCGATTTTCCACGGGAATGCTGCTGGCGGGACAGCATTCCCGTGGAAAATCGGCGATAACTTCCTGAGTTTTTGTCCGATTCTTATGCCCGGCATATCGTTGGATGCGTCTTGAGCTTGCGCAACTTTTTGCTGAACACCCCGACCCGATCCGACCGCTCCCCGCTGAGTTATTCCCGAAAAACCAGTTTTCGCTGGAATGCTGCTGGCGGGACAGCATTCCCGTGGAAAATCGGCGATAACTTCCTGAGTTTTTGTCCGATTCTTATGTCCGGCATATCGTTGGATGCGTCTTGAGCTCGCGCAACTTTTTGCTGAACACCCCGACCCGATCCGACCGCCCCCCGCTGAGTTATTCCCGGAAAACCAGTTTTTCCGGAATAACTCAGCGGGGGGCGGTCGGATCGGGTCGGGGTGTTCAGCAAAAAGTTGCGCGAGCTCAAGACGCATCCAACGATATGCCGGACATAAGAATCGGACAAAAACTCAGGAAGTTATCGCCGATTCAAATTTGTGAAAAGTTTCAAAATTTTGAAATGTTTCAAAATTTTGAAAAGTTTCAAAATTTTGAAACTTTTCACAAATTTGAATCGGCGATAACTTCCTGAGTTTTTATCCGATTCTTATGTCCGGCATATCGTTGGATGCGTCTTGAGCTTGCGCAACTTTTTGCTGAACACCCCGACCCGATCCGACCGCCCCCCGCTGAGTTATTCCCGGAAAACCAGTTTTTTCCGGAATAACTCAGCGGGGGGCGGTCGGATCGGGTCGGGGTGTTCACCAAAAAGTTGCGCGAGCTCAAGACGCATCCAACGATATGCCGGACATAAGAATCGGACAAAAACTCAGGAAGTTATCGCCGATTTTCCACGGGAATGCTGTCCCGCCAGCAGCATTCCAGCGAAAACTGGTTTTTCGGGAATAACTCAGCGGGGGGCGGTCGGATCGGGTCGGGGTGTTCAGCAAAAAGTTGCGCAAGCTCAAGACGCATCCAACGATATGCCGGGCATAAGAATCGGACAAAAACTCAGGAAGTTATCGCCGATTTTCCACGGGAATGCTGCTGGCGGGACAGCATTCCCGTGGAAAATCGGCGATAACTTCCTGAGTTTTTGTCCGATTCTTATGTCCGGCATATCGTTGGATGCGTCTTGAGCTCGCGCAACTTTTTGCTGAACACCCCGACCCGATCCGACCGCCCCCCGCTGAGTTATTCCCGGAAAACCAGTTTTTCCGGAATAACTCAGCGGGGGGCGGTCGGATCGGGTCGGGGTGTTCAGCAAAAAGTTGCGCGAGCTCAAGACGCATCCAACGATATGCCGGACATAAGAATCGGACAAAAACTCAGGAAGTTATCGCCGATTCAAATTTGTGAAAAGTTTCAAAATTTTGAAATGTTTCAAAATTTTGAAAAGTTTCAAAATTTTGAAACTTTTCACAAATTTGAATCGGCGATAACTTCCTGAGTTTTTATCCGATTCTTATGTCCGGCATATCGTTGGATGCGTCTTGAGCTTGCGCAACTTTTTGCTGAACACCCCGACCCGATCCGACCGCCCCCCGCTGAGTTATTCCCGGAAAACCAGTTTTTCCGGAATAACTCAGCGGGGGGCGGTCGGATCGGGTCGGGGTGTTCACCAAAAAGTTGCGCGAGCTCAAGACGCATCCAACGATATGCCGGACATAAGAATCGGACAAAAACTCAGGAAGTTATCGCCGATTTTCCACGGGAATGCTGTCCCGCCAGCAGCATTCCAGCGAAAACTGGTTTTTCGGGAATAACTCAGCGGGGGGCGGTCGGATCGGGTCGGGGTGTTCAGCAAAAAGTTGCGCAAGCTCAAGACGCATCCAACGATATGCCGGGCATAAGAATCGGACAAAAACTCAGGAAGTTATCGCCGATTTTCCACGGGAATGCTGCTGGCGGGACAGCATTCCCGTGGAAAATCGGCGATAACTTCCTGAGTTTTTGTCCGATTCTTATGCCCGGCATATCGTTGGATGCGTCTTGAGCTTGCGCAACTTTTTGCTGAACACCCCGACCCGATCCGACCGCCCCCCGCTGAGTTATTCCCGAAAAACCAGTTTTCGCTGGAATGCTGCTGGCGGGACAGCATTCCCGTGGAAAATCGGCGATAACTTCCTGAGTTTTTGTCCGATTCTTATGTCCGGCATATCGTTGGATGCGTCTTGAGCTCGCGCAACTTTTTGGTGAACACCCCGACCCGATCCGACCGCCCCCCGCTGAGTTATTCCGGAAAAACTGGTTTTCCGGGAATAACTCAGCGGGGGGCGGTCGGATCGGGTCGGGGTGTTCAGCAAAAAGTTGCGCAAGCTCAAGACGCATCCAACGATATGCCGGACATAAGAATCGGATAAAAACTCAGGAAGTTATCGCCGATTCAAATTTGTGAAAAGTTTCAAAATTTTGAAACTTTTCAAAATTTTGAAACATTTCAAAATTTTGAAACTTTTCACAAATTTGAATCGGCGATAACTTCCTGAGTTTTTGTCCGATTCTTATGTCCGGCATATCGTTGGATGCGTCTTGAGCTCGCGCAACTTTTTGCTGAACACCCCGACCCGATCCGACCGCCCCCCGCTGAGTTATTCCGGAAAAACTGGTTTTCCGGGAATAACTCAGCGGGGGGCGGTCGGATCGGGTCGGGGTGTTCAGCAAAAAGTTGCGCGAGCTCAAGACGCATCCAACGATATGCCGGACATAAGAATCGGACAAAAACTCAGGAAGTTATCGCCGATTTTCCACGGGAATGCTGTCCCGCCAGCAGCATTCCAGCGAAAACTGGTTTTTCGGGAATAACTCAGCGGGGAGCGGTCGGATCGGGTCGGGGTGTTCAGCAAAAAGTTGCGCAAGCTCAAGACGCATCCAACGATATGCCGGGCATAAGAATCGGACAAAAACTCAGGAAGTTATCGCCGATTTTCCACGGGAATGCTGCTGGCGGGACAGCATTCCCGTGGAAAATCGGCGATAACTTCCTGAGTTTTTGTCCGATTCTTATGCCCGGCATATCGTTGGATGCGTCTTGAGCTTGCGCAACTTTTTGCTGAACACCCCGACCCGATCCGACCGCTCCCCGCTGAGTTATTCCCGAAAAACCAGTTTTCGCTGGAATGCTGCTGGCGGGACAGCATTCCCGTGGAAAATCGGCGATAACTTCCTGAGTTTTTGTCCGATTCTTATGCCCGGCATATCGTTGGATGCGTCTTGAGCTTGCGCAACTTTTTGCTGAACACCCCGACCCGATCCGACCGCTCCCCGCTGAGTTATTCCCGAAAAACCAGTTTTCGCTGGAATGCTGCTGGCGGGACAGCATTCCCGTGGAAAATCGGCGATAACTTCCTGAGTTTTTGTCCGATTCTTATGTCCGGCATATCGTTGGATGCGTCTTGAGCTCGCGCAACTTTTTGCTGAACACCCCGACCCGATCCGACCGCTCCCCGCTGAGTTATTCCCGGAAAACCAGTTTTTCCGCAATAACTCAGCGGGGGGCGGTCGGATCGGGTCGGGGTGTTCAGCAAAAAGTTGCGCGAGCTCAAGACGCATCCAACGATATGCCGGACATAAGAATCGGACAAAAACTCAGGAAGTTATCGCCGATTTTCCACGGGAATGCTGTCCCGCCAGCAGCATTCCAGCGAAAACTGGTTTTCCGGGAATAACTCAGCGGGGAGCGGTCGGATCGGGTCGGGGTGTTCAGCAAAAAGTTGCGCAAGCTCAAGACGCATCCAACGATATGCCGGGCATAAGAATCGGACAAAAACTCAGGAAGTTATCGCCGATTTTCCACGGGAATGCTGCTGGCGGGACAGCATTCCCGTGGAAAATCGGCGATAACTTCCTGAGTTTTTGTCCGATTCTTATGCCCGGCATATCGTTGGATGCGTCTTGAGCTTGCGCAACTTTTTGCTGAACACCCCGACCCGATCCGACCGCTCCCCGCTGAGTTATTCCCGAAAAACCAGTTTTCGCTGGAATGCTGCTGGCGGGACAGCATTCCCGTGGAAAATCGGCGATAACTTCCTGAGTTTTTGTCCGATTCTTATGTCCGGCATATCGTTGGATGCGTCTTGAGCTCGCGCAACTTTTTGCTGAACACCCCGACCCGATCCGACCGCCCCCCGCTGAGTTATTCCCGGAAAACCAGTTTTTCCGGAATAACTCAGCGGGGGGCGGTCGGATCGGGTCGGGGTGTTCAGCAAAAAGTTGCGCGAGCTCAAGACGCATCCAACGATATGCCGGACATAAGAATCGGACAAAAACTCAGGAAGTTATCGCCGATTCAAATTTGTGAAAAGTTTCAAAATTTTGAAATGTTTCAAAATTTTGAAAAGTTTCAAAATTTTGAAACTTTTCACAAATTTGAATCGGCGATAACTTCCTGAGTTTTTATCCGATTCTTATGTCCGGCATATCGTTGGATGCGTCTTGAGCTTGCGCAACTTTTTGCTGAACACCCCGACCCGATCCGACCGCCCCCCGCTGAGTTATTCCCGGAAAACCAGTTTTTCCGGAATAACTCAGCGGGGGGCGGTCGGATCGGGTCGGGGTGTTCACCAAAAAGTTGCGCGAGCTCAAGACGCATCCAACGATATGCCGGACATAAGAATCGGACAAAAACTCAGGAAGTTATCGCCGATTTTCCACGGGAATGCTGTCCCGCCAGCAGCATTCCAGCGAAAACTGGTTTTTCGGGAATAACTCAGCGGGGGGCGGTCGGATCGGGTCGGGGTGTTCAGCAAAAAGTTGCGCAAGCTCAAGACGCATCCAACGATATGCCGGGCATAAGAATCGGACAAAAACTCAGGAAGTTATCGCCGATTTTCCACGGGAATGCTGCTGGCGGGACAGCATTCCCGTGGAAAATCGGCGATAACTTCCTGAGTTTTTGTCCGATTCTTATGCCCGGCATATCGTTGGATGCGTCTTGAGCTTGCGCAACTTTTTGCTGAACACCCCGACCCGATCCGACCGCTCCCCGCTGAGTTATTCCCGAAAAACCAGTTTTCGCTGGAATGCTGCTGGCGGGACAGCATTCCCGTGGAAAATCGGCGATAACTTCCTGAGTTTTTGTCCAATTCTTATGCCCGGCATATCGTTGGATGCGTCTTGAGCTTGCGCAACTTTTTGCTGAACACCCCGACCCGATCCGACCGCTCCCCGCTGAGTTATTCCCGAAAAACCAGTTTTCGCTGGAATGCTGCTGGCGGGACAGCATTCCCGTGGAAAATCGGCGATAACTTCCTGAGTTTTTGTCCGATTCTTATGTCCGGCATATCGTTGGATGCGTCTTGAGCTCGCGCAACTTTTTGCTGAACACCCCGACCCGATCCGACCGCCCCCCGCTGAGTTATTCCGGAAAAACTGGTTTTCCGGGAATAACTCAGCGGGGGGCGGTCGGATCGGGTCGGGGTGTTCAGCAAAAAGTTGCGCAAGCTCAAGACGCATCCAACGATATGCCGGACATAAGAATCGGATAAAAACTCAGGAAGTTATCGCCGATTCAAATTTGTGAAAAGTTTCAAAATTTTGAAACTTTTCAAAATTTTGAAACATTTCAAAATTTTGAAACTTTTCACAAATTTGAATCGGCGATAACTTCCTGAGTTTTTGTCCGATTCTTATGTCCGGCATATCGTTGGATGCGTCTTGAGCTCGCGCAACTTTTTGCTGAACACCCCGACCCGATCCGACCGCCCCCCGCTGAGTTATTCCGGAAAAACTGGTTTTCCGGGAATAACTCAGCGGGGGGCGGTCGGATCGGGTCGGGGTGTTCAGCAAAAAGTTGCGCGAGCTCAAGACGCATCCAACGATATGCCGGACATAAGAATCGGACAAAAACTCAGGAAGTTATCGCCGATTTTCCACGGGAATGCTGTCCCGCCAGCAGCATTCCAGCGAAAACTGGTTTTTCGGGAATAACTCAGCGGGGAGCGGTCGGATCGGGTCGGGGTGTTCAGCAAAAAGTTGCGCAAGCTCAAGACGCATCCAACGATATGCCGGGCATAAGAATCGGACAAAAACTCAGGAAGTTATCGCCGATTTTCCACGGGAATGCTGCTGGCGGGACAGCATTCCCGTGGAAAATCGGCGATAACTTCCTGAGTTTTTGTCCGATTCTTATGCCCGGCATATCGTTGGATGCGTCTTGAGCTTGCGCAACTTTTTGCTGAACACCCCGACCCGATCCGACCGCTCCCCGCTGAGTTATTCCCGAAAAACCAGTTTTCGCTGGAATGCTGCTGGCGGGACAGCATTCCCGTGGAAAATCGGCGATAACTTCCTGAGTTTTTGTCCGATTCTTATGTCCGGCATATCGTTGGATGCGTCTTGAGCTCGCGCAACTTTTTGCTGAACACCCCGACCCGATCCGACCGCCCCCCGCTGAGTTATTCCCGAAAAACCAGTTTTCGCTGGAATGCTGCTGGCGGGACAGCATTCCCGTGGAAAATCGGCGATAACTTCCTGAGTTTTTGTCCGATTCTTATGTCCGGCATATCGTTGGATGCGTCTTGAGCTCGCGCAACTTTTTGCTGAACACCCCGACCCGATCCGACCGCCCCCCGCTGAGTTATTCCCGGAAAACCAGTTTTTCCGGAATAACTCAGCGGGGGGCGGTCGGATCGGGTCGGGGTGTTCAGCAAAAAGTTGCGCGAGCTCAAGACGCATCCAACGATATGCCGGACATAAGAATCGGACAAAAACTCAGGAAGTTATCGCCGATTTTCCACGGGAATGCTGTCCCGCCAGCAGCATTCCAGCGAAAACTGGTTTTCCGGGAATAACTCAGCGGGGAGCGGTCGGATCGGGTCGGGGTGTTCAGCAAAAAGTTGCGCAAGCTCAAGACGCATCCAACGATATGCCGGGCATAAGAATCGGACAAAAACTCAGGAAGTTATCGCCGATTTTCCACGGGAATGCTGCTGGCGGGACAGCATTCCCGTGGAAAATCGGCGATAACTTCCTGAGTTTTTGTCCGATTCTTATGCCCGGCATATCGTTGGATGCGTCTTGAGCTTGCGCAACTTTTTGCTGAACACCCCGACCCGATCCGACCGCTCCCCGCTGAGTTATTCCCGAAAAACCAGTTTTCGCTGGAATGCTGCTGGCGGGACAGCATTCCCGTGGAAAATCGGCGATAACTTCCTGAGTTTTTGTCCGATTCTTATGTCCGGCATATCGTTGGATGCGTCTTGAGCTCGCGCAACTTTTTGCTGAACACCCCGACCCGATCCGACCGCCCCCCGCTGAGTTATTCCCGGAAAACCAGTTTTTCCGGAATAACTCAGCGGGGGGCGGTCGGATCGGGTCGGGGTGTTCAGCAAAAAGTTGCGCGAGCTCAAGACGCATCCAACGATATGCCGGACATAAGAATCGGACAAAAACTCAGGAAGTTATCGCCGATTCAAATTTGTGAAAAGTTTCAAAATTTTGAAATGTTTCAAAATTTTGAAAAGTTTCAAAATTTTGAAACTTTTCACAAATTTGAATCGGCGATAACTTCCTGAGTTTTTATCCGATTCTTATGTCCGGCATATCGTTGGATGCGTCTTGAGCTTGCGCAACTTTTTGCTGAACACCCCGACCCGATCCGACCGCCCCCCGCTGAGTTATTCCCGGAAAACCAGTTTTTCCGGAATAACTCAGCGGGGGGCGGTCGGATCGGGTCGGGGTGTTCAGCAAAAAGTTGCGCGAGCTCAAGACGCATCCAACAATATGCCGGACATAAGAATCGGACGAAAACTCAGGAAGTTATCGCCGATTTTCCACGGGAATGCTGTCCCGCCAGCAGCATTCCAGCGAAAACTGGTTTTTCGGGAATAACTCAGCGGGGAGCGGTCGGATCGGGTCGGGGTGTTCAGCAAAAAGTTGCGCAAGCTCAAGACGCATCCAACGATATGCCGGGCATAAGAATCGGACAAAAACTCAGGAAGTTATCGCCGATTTTCCACGGGAATGCTGCTGGCGGGACAGCATTCCCGTGGAAAATCGGCGATAACTTCCTGAGTTTTTGTCCGATTCTTATGCCCGGCATATCGTTGGATGCGTCTTGAGCTTGCGCAACTTTTTGCTGAACACCCCGACCCGATCCGACCGCTCCCCGCTGAGTTATTCCCGAAAAACCAGTTTTCGCTGGAATGCTGCTGGCGGGACAGCATTCCCGTGGAAAATCGGCGATAACTTCCTGAGTTTTTGTCCGATTCTTATGTCCGGCATATCGTTGGATGCGTCTTGAGCTCGCGCAACTTTTTGCTGAACACCCCGACCCGATCCGACCGCTCCCCGCTGAGTTATTCCCGGAAAACCAGTTTTTCCGGAATAACTCAGCGGGGGGCGGTCGGATCGGGTCGGGGTGTTCAGCAAAAAGTTGCGCGAGCTCAAGACGCATCCAACGATATGCCGGACATAAGAATCGGACAAAAACTCAGGAAGTTATCGCCGATTTTCCACGGGAATGCTGTCCCGCCAGCAGCATTCCAGCGAAAACTGGTTTTCCGGGAATAACTCAGCGGGGAGCGGTCGGATCGGGTCGGGGTGTTCAGCAAAAAGTTGCGCAAGCTCAAGACGCATCCAACGATATGCCGGGCATAAGAATCGGACAAAAACTCAGGAAGTTATCGCCGATTTTCCACGGGAATGCTGCTGGCGGGACAGCATTCCCGTGGAAAATCGGCGATAACTTCCTGAGTTTTTGTCCGATTCTTATGCCCGGCATATCGTTGGATGCGTCTTGAGCTTGCGCAACTTTTTGCTGAACACCCCGACCCGATCCGACCGCTCCCCGCTGAGTTATTCCCGAAAAACCAGTTTTCGCTGGAATGCTGCTGGCGGGACAGCATTCCCGTGGAAAATCGGCGATAACTTCCTGAGTTTTTGTCCGATTCTTATGTCCGGCATATCGTTGGATGCGTCTTGAGCTCGCGCAACTTTTTGCTGAACACCCCGACCCGATCCGACCGCCCCCCGCTGAGTTATTCCCGGAAAACCAGTTTTTCCGGAATAACTCAGCGGGGGGCGGTCGGATCGGGTCGGGGTGTTCAGCAAAAAGTTGCGCGAGCTCAAGACGCATCCAACGATATGCCGGACATAAGAATCGGACAAAAACTCAGGAAGTTATCGCCGATTCAAATTTGTGAAAAGTTTCAAAATTTTGAAATGTTTCAAAATTTTGAAAAGTTTCAAAATTTTGAAACTTTTCACAAATTTGAATCGGCGATAACTTCCTGAGTTTTTATCCGATTCTTATGTCCGGCATATCGTTGGATGCGTCTTGAGCTTGCGCAACTTTTTGCTGAACACCCCGACCCGATCCGACCGCCCCCCGCTGAGTTATTCCCGGAAAACCAGTTTTTCCGGAATAACTCAGCGGGGGGCGGTCGGATCGGGTCGGGGTGTTCACCAAAAAGTTGCGCGAGCTCAAGACGCATCCAACGATATGCCGGACATAAGAATCGGACAAAAACTCAGGAAGTTATCGCCGATTTTCCACGGGAATGCTGTCCCGCCAGCAGCATTCCAGCGAAAACTGGTTTTTCGGGAATAACTCAGCGGGGGGCGGTCGGATCGGGTCGGGGTGTTCAGCAAAAAGTTGCGCAAGCTCAAGACGCATCCAACGATATGCCGGGCATAAGAATCGGACAAAAACTCAGGAAGTTATCGCCGATTTTCCACGGGAATGCTGCTGGCGGGACAGCATTCCCGTGGAAAATCGGCGATAACTTCCTGAGTTTTTGTCCGATTCTTATGCCCGGCATATCGTTGGACATGATTGGATGATTGGGATTGATTGGCATAATTGGACAAAAACTCAGGAAGTTATCGCCGATTTTCCACGGGAATGCTGTCCCGCCAGCAGCATTCCAGCGAAAACTGGTTTTCCGGGAATAACTCAGCGGGGGGCGGTCGGATCGGGTCGGGGTGTTCAGCAAAAAGTTGCGCAAGCTCAAGACGCATCCAACGATATGCCGGACATAAGAATCGGATAAAAACTCAGGAAGTTATCGCCGATTCAAATTTGTGAAAAGTTTCAAAATTTTGAAACTTTTCAAAATTTTGAAACATTTCAAAATTTTGAAACTTTTCACAAATTTGAATCGGCGATAACTTCCTGAGTTTTTGTCCGATTCTTATGCCCGGCATATCGTTGGATGCGTCTTGAGCTTGCGCAACTTTTTGCTGAACACCCCGACCCGATCCGACCGCTCCCCGCTGAGTTATTCCCGAAAAACCAGTTTTCGCTGGAATGCTGCTGGCGGGACAGCATTCCCGTGGAAAATCGGCGATAACTTCCTGAGTTTTTGTCCGATTCTTATGTCCGGCATATCGTTGGATGCGTCTTGAGCTCGCGCAACTTTTTGCTGAACACCCCGACCCGATCCGACCGCTCCCCGCTGAGTTATTCCCGAAAAACCAGTTTTCGCTGGAATGCTGCTGGCGGGACAGCATTCCCGTGGAAAATCGGCGATAACTTCCTGAGTTTTTGTCCGATTCTTATGTCCGGCATATCGTTGGATGCGTCTTGAGCTCGCGCAACTTTTTGCTGAACACCCCGACCCGATCCGACCGCCCCCCGCTGAGTTATTCCCGGAAAACCAGTTTTTCCGGAATAACTCAGCGGGGGGCGGTCGGATCGGGTCGGGGTGTTCAGCAAAAAGTTGCGCGAGCTCAAGACGCATCCAACGATATGCCGGACATAAGAATCGGACAAAAACTCAGGAAGTTATCGCCGATTTTCCACGGGAATGCTGTCCCGCCAGCAGCATTCCAGCGAAAACTGGTTTTCCGGGAATAACTCAGCGGGGAGCGGTCGGATCGGGTCGGGGTGTTCAGCAAAAAGTTGCGCAAGCTCAAGACGCATCCAACGATATGCCGGGCATAAGAATCGGACAAAAACTCAGGAAGTTATCGCCGATTTTCCACGGGAATGCTGCTGGCGGGACAGCATTCCCGTGGAAAATCGGCGATAACTTCCTGAGTTTTTGTCCGATTCTTATGCCCGGCATATCGTTGGATGCGTCTTGAGCTTGCGCAACTTTTTGCTGAACACCCCGACCCGATCCGACCGCTCCCCGCTGAGTTATTCCCGAAAAACCAGTTTTCGCTGGAATGCTGCTGGCGGGACAGCATTCCCGTGGAAAATCGGCGATAACTTCCTGAGTTTTTGTCCGATTCTTATGTCCGGCATATCGTTGGATGCGTCTTGAGCTCGCGCAACTTTTTGCTGAACACCCCGACCCGATCCGACCGCCCCCCGCTGAGTTATTCCCGGAAAACCAGTTTTTCCGGAATAACTCAGCGGGGGGCGGTCGGATCGGGTCGGGGTGTTCAGCAAAAAGTTGCGCGAGCTCAAGACGCATCCAACGATATGCCGGACATAAGAATCGGACAAAAACTCAGGAAGTTATCGCCGATTCAAATTTGTGAAAAGTTTCAAAATTTTGAAATGTTTCAAAATTTTGAAAAGTTTCAAAATTTTGAAACTTTTCACAAATTTGAATCGGCGATAACTTCCTGAGTTTTTATCCGATTCTTATGTCCGGCATATCGTTGGATGCGTCTTGAGCTTGCGCAACTTTTTGCTGAACACCCCGACCCGATCCGACCGCCCCCCGCTGAGTTATTCCCGGAAAACCAGTTTTTCCGGAATAACTCAGCGGGGGGCGGTCGGATCGGGTCGGGGTGTTCAGCAAAAAGTTGCGCGAGCTCAAGACGCATCCAACAATATGCCGGACATAAGAATCGGACAAAAACTCAGGAAGTTATCGCCGATTTTCCACGGGAATGCTGTCCCGCCAGCAGCATTCCAGCGAAAACTGGTTTTTCGGGAATAACTCAGCGGGGTGCGGTCGGATCGGGTCGGGGTGTTCAGCAAAAAGTTGCGCAAGCTCAAGACGCATCCAACGATATGCCGGGCATAAGAATCGGACAAAAACTCAGGAAGTTATCGCCGATTTTCCACGGGAATGCTGCTGGCGGGACAGCATTCCCGTGGAAAATCGGCGATAACTTCCTGAGTTTTTGTCCGATTCTTATGCCCGGCATATCGTTGGATGCGTCTTGAGCTTGCGCAACTTTTTGCTGAACACCCCGACCCGATCCGACCGCTCCCCGCTGAGTTATTCCCGAAAAACCAGTTTTCGCTGGAATGCTGCTGGCGGGACAGCATTCCCGTGGAAAATCGGCGATAACTTCCTGAGTTTTTGTCCGATTCTTATGCCCGGCATATCGTTGGATGCGTCTTGAGCTTGCGCAACTTTTTGCTGAACACCCCGACCCGATCCGACCGCTCCCCGCTGAGTTATTCCCGAAAAACCAGTTTTCGCTGGAATGCTGCTGGCGGGACAGCATTCCCGTGGAAAATCGGCGATAACTTCCTGAGTTTTTGTCCGATTCTTATGTCCGGCATATCGTTGGATGCGTCTTGAGCTCGCGCAACTTTTTGCTGAACACCCCGACCCGATCCGACCGCCCCCCGCTGAGTTATTCCCGGAAAACCAGTTTTTCCGGAATAACTCAGCGGGGGGCGGTCGGATCGGGTCGGGGTGTTCAGCAAAAAGTTGCGCGAGCTCAAGACGCATCCAACGATATGCCGGACATAAGAATCGGACAAAAACTCAGGAAGTTATCGCCGATTCAAATTTGTGAAAAGTTTCAAAATTTTGAAATGTTTCAAAATTTTGAAAAGTTTCAAAATTTTGAAACTTTTCACAAATTTGAATCGGCGATAACTTCCTGAGTTTTTATCCGATTCTTATGTCCGGCATATCGTTGGATGCGTCTTGAGCTTGCGCAACTTTTTGCTGAACACCCCGACCCGATCCGACCGCTCCCCGCTGAGTTATTCCCGGAAAACCAGTTTTTCCGGAATAACTCAGCGGGGGGCGGTCGGATCGGGTCGGGGTGTTCAGCAAAAAGTTGCGCGAGCTCAAGACGCATCCAACGATATGCCGGACATAAGAATCGGACAAAAACTCAGGAAGTTATCGCCGATTTTCCACGGGAATGCTGTCCCGCCAGCAGCATTCCAGCGAAAACTGGTTTTTCGGGAATAACTCAGCGGGGAGCGGTCGGATCGGGTCGGGGTGTTCAGCAAAAAGTTGCGCAAGCTCAAGACGCATCCAACGATATGCCGGGCATAAGAATCGGACAAAAACTCAGGAAGTTATCGCCGATTTTCCACGGGAATGCTGCTGGCGGGACAGCATTCCCGTGGAAAATCGGCGATAACTTCCTGAGTTTTTGTCCGATTCTTATGCCCGGCATATCGTTGGATGCGTCTTGAGCTTGCGCAACTTTTTGCTGAACACCCCGACCCGATCCGACCGCTCCCCGCTGAGTTATTCCCGAAAAACCAGTTTTCGCTGGAATGCTGCTGGCGGGACAGCATTCCCGTGGAAAATCGGCGATAACTTCCTGAGTTTTTGTCCGATTCTTATGCCCGGCATATCGTTGGATGCGTCTTGAGCTTGCGCAACTTTTTGCTGAACACCCCGACCCGATCCGACCGCTCCCCGCTGAGTTATTCCCGAAAAACCAGTTTTCGCTGGAATGCTGCTGGCGGGACAGCATTCCCGTGGAAAATCGGCGATAACTTCCTGAGTTTTTGTCCGATTCTTATGTCCGGCATATCGTTGGATGCGTCTTGAGCTCGCGCAACTTTTTGCTGAACACCCCGACCCGATCCGACCGCCCCCCGCTGAGTTATTCCCGGAAAACCAGTTTTTCCGGAATAACTCAGCGGGGGGCGGTCGGATCGGGTCGGGGTGTTCAGCAAAAAGTTGCGCGAGCTCAAGACGCATCCAACGATATGCCGGACATAAGAATCGGACAAAAACTCAGGAAGTTATCGCCGATTCAAATTTGTGAAAAGTTTCAAAATTTTGAAATGTTTCAAAATTTTGAAAAGTTTCAAAATTTTGAAACTTTTCACAAATTTGAATCGGCGATAACTTCCTGAGTTTTTGTCCGATTCTTATGCCCGGCATATCGTTGGATGCGTCTTGAGCTTGCGCAACTTTTTGCTGAACACCCCGACCCGATCCGACCGCTCCCCGCTGAGTTATTCCCGAAAAACCAGTTTTCGCTGGAATGCTGCTGGCGGGACAGCATTCCCGTGGAAAATCGGCGATAACTTCCTGAGTTTTTGTCCGATTCTTATGCCCGGCATATCGTTGGATGCGTCTTGAGCTTGCGCAACTTTTTGCTGAACACCCCGACCCGATCCGACCGCTCCCCGCTGAGTTATTCCCGAAAAACCAGTTTTCGCTGGAATGCTGCTGGCGGGACAGCATTCCCGTGGAAAATCGGCGATAACTTCCTGAGTTTTTGTCCGATTCTTATGTCCGGCATATCGTTGGATGCGTCTTGAGCTCGCGCAACTTTTTGCTGAACACCCCGACCCGATCCGACCGCCCCCCGCTGAGTTATTCCCGGAAAACCAGTTTTTCCGGAATAACTCAGCGGGGGGCGGTCGGATCGGGTCGGGGTGTTCAGCAAAAAGTTGCGCGAGCTCAAGACGCATCCAACGATATGCCGGACATAAGAATCGGACAAAAACTCAGGAAGTTATCGCCGATTCAAATTTGTGAAAAGTTTCAAAATTTTGAAATGTTTCAAAATTTTGAAAAGTTTCAAAATTTTGAAACTTTTCACAAATTTGAATCGGCGATAACTTCCTGAGTTTTTATCCGATTCTTATGTCCGGCATATCGTTGGATGCGTCTTGAGCTTGCGCAACTTTTTGCTGAACACCCCGACCCGATCCGACCGCTCCCCGCTGAGTTATTCCCGGAAAACCAGTTTTTCCGGAATAACTCAGCGGGGGGCGGTCGGATCGGGTCGGGGTGTTCAGCAAAAAGTTGCGCGAGCTCAAGACGCATCCAACGATATGCCGGACATAAGAATCGGACAAAAACTCAGGAAGTTATCGCCGATTTTCCACGGGAATGCTGTCCCGCCAGCAGCATTCCAGCGAAAACTGGTTTTTCGGGAATAACTCAGCGGGGAGCGGTCGGATCGGGTCGGGGTGTTCAGCAAAAAGTTGCGCAAGCTCAAGACGCATCCAACGATATGCCGGGCATAAGAATCGGACAAAAACTCAGGAAGTTATCGCCGATTTTCCACGGGAATGCTGCTGGCGGGACAGCATTCCCGTGGAAAATCGGCGATAACTTCCTGAGTTTTTGTCCGATT
Organism: Anopheles maculipalpis; assembly: GCF_943734695.1. NCBI lineage: Eukaryota > Metazoa > Arthropoda > Insecta > Diptera > Culicidae > Anopheles > Anopheles maculipalpis. Next base: position 1,963 of record NW_026060577.1, on the reverse strand, counting down.
CTTATGCCCGGCATATCGTTGGATGCGTCTTGAGCTTGCGCAACTTTTTGCTGAACACCCCGACCCGATCCGACCGCTCCCCGCTGAGTTATTCCCGAAAAACCAGTTTTCGCTGGAATGCTGCTGGCGGGACAGCATTCCCGTGGAAAATCGGCGATAACTTCCTGAGTTTTTGTCCGATTCTTATGCCCGGCATATCGTTGGATGCGTCTTGAGCTTGCGCAACTTTTTGCTGAACACCCCGACCCGATCCGACCGCTCCCCGCTGAGTTATTCCCGAAAAACCAGTTTTCGCTGGAATGCTGCTGGCGGGACAGCATTCCCGTGGAAAATCGGCGATAACTTCCTGAGTTTTTGTCCGATTCTTATGTCCGGCATATCGTTGGATGCGTCTTGAGCTCGCGCAACTTTTTGCTGAACACCCCGACCCGATCCGACCGCCCCCCGCTGAGTTATTCCCGGAAAACCAGTTTTTCCGGAATAACTCAGCGGGGGGCGGTCGGATCGGGTCGGGGTGTTCAGCAAAAAGTTGCGCGAGCTCAAGACGCATCCAACGATATGCCGGACATAAGAATCGGACAAAAACTCAGGAAGTTATCGCCGATTCAAATTTGTGAAAAGTTTCAAAATTTTGAAATGTTTCAAAATTTTGAAAAGTTTCAAAATTTTGAAACTTTTCACAAATTTGAATCGGCGATAACTTCCTGAGTTTTTATCCGATTCTTATGTCCGGCATATCGTTGGATGCGTCTTGAGCTTGCGCAACTTTTTGCTGAACACCCCGACCCGATCCGACCGCTCCCCGCTGAGTTATTCCCGGAAAACCAGTTTTTCCGGAATAACTCAGCGGGGGGCGGTCGGATCGGGTCGGGGTGTTCAGCAAAAAGTTGCGCGAGCTCAAGACGCATCCAACGATATGCCGGACATAAGAATCGGACAAAAACTCAGGAAGTTATCGCCGATTTTCCACGGGAATGCTGTCCCGCCAGCAGCATTCCAGCGAAAACTGGTTTTTCGGGAATAACTCAGCGGGGAGCGGTCGGATCGGGTCGGGGTGTTCAGCAAAAAGTTGCGCAAGCTCAAGACGCATCCAACGATATGCCGGGCATAAGAATCGGACAAAAACTCAGGAAGTTATCGCCGATTTTCCACGGGAATGCTGTCCCGCCAGCAGCATTCCCGTGGAAAATCGACGATAACTTCCTGAGTTTTTGTCCGATTCTTATGCCCGGCATATCGTTGGATGCGTCTTGAGCTTGCGCAACTTTTTGCTGAACACCCCGACCCGATCCGACCGCTCCCCGCTGAGTTATTCCCGAAAAACCAGTTTTCGCTGGAATGCTGCTGGCGGGACAGCATTCCCGTGGAAAATCGGCGATAACTTCCTGAGTTTTTGTCCGATTCTTATGTCCGGCATATCGTTGGATGCGTCTTGAGCTCGCGCAACTTTTTGCTGAACACCCCGACCCGATCCGACCGCCCCCCGATGAGTTATGCCGGAAAAACTGGTTTTCCGGGAATAACTCAGCGGGGAGCGGTCGGATCGGGTCGGGGTGTTCAGCAAAAAGTTGCGCAAGCTCAAGACGCATCCAACGATATGCCGGGCATAAGAATCGGATAAAAACTCAGGAAGTTATCGCCGATTCAAATTTGTGAAAAGTTTCAAAATTTTGAAACTTTTCAAAATTTTGAAACATTTCAAAATTTTGAAACTTTTCACAAATTTGAATCGGCGATAACTTCCTGAGTTTTTGTCCGATTCTTATGTCCGGCATATCGTTGGATGCGTCTTGAGCTTGCGCAACTTTTTGCTGAACACCCCGACCCGATCCGACCGCCCCCCGCTGAGTTATTCCGGAAAAACTGGTTTTCCGGGAATAACTCAGCGGGGAGCGGTCGGATCGGGTCGGGGTGTTCAGCAAAAAGTTGCGCAAGCTCAAGACGCATCCAACGATATGCCGGG
>NW_026060575.1:0-17471 GCF_943734695.1 Anopheles maculipalpis | reverse complement strand
CTGAGATTTTTTAAAATTTCTGAGATTTCTGAGATTTCTGAGATTTTTAAAAATTCTGAGTGTTTTGAAAATTCTAAGATTCTTGAAAATTCTGAGATTTTTAAATTTCAACAATTTCTGAGATTTCTGAGAATTCTGAGATTTTTACAAATTCTGAGATTGTAGAAAATTCTTTTGTTTCTGAGATTTCTGAGATTTTTGAAAATACTGAGGTTTATCAAAATTCTGAGATTTTTGAAGTTCTAAGATTTTTGGGAATACTGACATTATTGATATTTCTGAGATTTCTCAGATTCCTGAGATTTTTTAAAATTCTGACATTGATGAAAATTCTTAGATTTTGGAGAATTCTGAGATTTTTTAAATTTCAAAGATTTATGAGATTTCTGAAATTTATGACGTTTCTGAAATTTCTGAGATTTTTTAAATTTCTCAATATCTGAGATTTTTTAATTACTTAGATTTTTAAAATTTTTGAGATTTCTGAAAATTCTTAGATTTCTGAGAATTCTAAGATTTTAAAGATTTCTGAGATTTCTGAGAATTTTAAAAATTCTGAGTTTCTTGAAACTTCTAAGCTTCTTGAAAATTCTGAGTTTTTTGAAAATTCTAAGCTTTTTGAAAATTCTGGGATTTTTAAATTTCAACGATTTCTGAGATTTATGAGATTTTTTAGATATCAGAGATTCCTGAGATTGTTGGAATTTCTGAGTTTTCTGAGAATTCTGAGAATTCTGAGATATCTGAGATTTCTGAGATTTCTGAAAATTGAAAGATTTTTTTTAAATTCAAAGATTTTTTTTATTTCTAAGATTTCTGAAACTTCTGAGATTTCCAAAATTTCTGAGATTTCTGAGATTTTTGCGATTTTTGAAATTTCAAAGATTTTTGAAAATTCTTAGATTTCTGAGAAATCTGAGAGTTTTGAAATTTCTGAGATTTCTGAGATTTTTAAAAATTCTGAGATTTTTGCAAATTCTTATGTTTCTGAGATTTCTGAGATTTTAGAAAATACTGAGGTTTCTGAAAATTCTGAGATTTTTGAAAATTCTAAGATTTTTGTAAATTCTGACAGTTTTTGATATTTCTGATATTTCTGAGATTTCTGAGATTCCTGAGATTTTCCAAAATTCCGAGATTTTTAAAAATTCTTAGATTTCTGAGAATTTTGATATTTTTGAAATTTCAAAGATTTATGAGATTTCTGGAATTTATGACGTTTCTGAAATTTCTGAGATTTTTTAAATTTCACAATTTCTCAGATTTTTTTATTTCTAAGATTTTAGAAATTTTTAAAAATTCTTAGATTTCTGATAATTCTGAGATTTTATAAATTTCTGAGATTTCTGAGAATTTTTGAAAATTCTGAGTTTTTTTGAAAATTCTAAGATTCTTTAAAATTCTGAGATTTTTAAATTTCAACGTTTTCTGATATTTCTGAGATTTATGAATTTTTTTAGATTTCTAAGATTCCTGGTAATTTTGGAATTTCTAAGTTTTCTGAGAATTCTGAAATTTTTTAATTTCTGAGATTTCTAAACTTTCCGAGATTTTTGAAAATTTTAAGATTCTTGAAAATTCTGAGATTTTAAAATTTCAACGATTTCTGAGATTTCTGAGATTTATGAGATTTTTGACAATTCTTTAATTTCTGAGAATTCTGAGATTTTTTGAAATATCTGAGATTTCTGAGATTTTTAAAATTCCAAAGATTGTTTTAAATTCTGAGGTTTTTGAAATTTCTAAGATTTTTGAAATTTCTGAGATTTCCTAAATTTCTGAAAATTTTGAGATTTTTGAAATTTCAAAGATTTATTAGATTTCTGAAGTTTCTGACTTTTCTGATATTTCTGAGATTTTTTTATTCTCTGGGATCTCTTAGATTTTTTAATTTCTGGGGTTCCTGAAATTTCTGATTATTTTGAAAATTTTAAGATTTTAGAAAATTCTGAGATTTTTGAATTTTCCAAAATTTCTAAGATTTATGAGATTTATGAGATTTTTTAGATTTCTAGGATTTCTGCGCTTTTTAAAATTTCTGAGATTTCTGAAAATTCTTAGGCTTCTAGGAATTCTCAGATTTTTGAAATTTCTGAGACATCTGAGATTTCTGAGATTGTTAAAAATTCTGAAATTTTTGAACATTCGAAGATTTTTGAAAATTGTGAAATTTTTGAAATTACAAAGATTTCTCAATTTTCTGAGGTTTCCAAACTTCCTGAAAATGCTGAGATTTTAGAAATTTCAAAGATTTATGAGATTTGTGAGATATCTGAGATTTATGAGATTTTTTTTATTTCTGAGATTTAAGAGATTTTTGAAATTTCTGAGATTTCTGAAAAAAATTAGACTTCAAGGAATTCTCAGATTTTTGAAATTTCTGAGACATCTGAGATTTCTGAGATTTTTAAAAATTCTGAGATTTTTGAAAATTCGAAGATTTTTGAAAATTGTGAAATTTTTGAAATTACAAAGATTTCTCAATTTTCTGAGGTTTCCAAACTTCCTGAAAATGCTGAGATTTTAGAAATTTCAAAGATTTATGAGATTTCTGAGATATCTGAGATTTATGAGATTTTTTATATTTCTGAGATTTCAGAGAATTTTGAAATTTCTGATATTTCTTAAAATTCTTAAATTTCTGAGAAATCTGAGATTTTTTTAACTTCTGAGATTTCTAAAATTTCTGAGATTTTTAAAAATTCTAAGATTCTTGAAAATTCTGAGATTTTAAAATTTCAACGATTTCTGAAATTTCTATGATTTCTGAGATTTTTGAAAATTCTTCAATTTCTGAGAATTCTGAGATTTTTTGAAATTTCTGAGATTTCTGAGATTTCTGAGATTTTTAAAAATTCTGAGTGTTTTGAAAATTCTAACATTCTTTAAAATTCTGAGATTTTAAAATTTCAACGATTTCTGAGATTTCTGAGATTTCTGAGATTTTTGAAAATTCTCAAATTTCTAAGAATTCTGAGATTTTTTTAAATTTCTGAGATTTCTGAGATTTCTGAGATTTTTAAAAATTCTGAGTGTTTTGAAAATTCTAAGATTCTTAAAAATTCTGAGATTTTTAAATTTCAACAATTTCTGAGATTTCTGAGAAATCTAAGATTTTTAAAAATTCTGAGATTTTTGAAAATTCTTTTGTTTCTGAGATTTCTGAGATTTTTGAAAATACTGAGGTTTCTGAAAATTCTGAGATTTTTGAAGTTCTAAGATTTTTGGGAATTCTGACATTGTTGATATTTCTGAGATTTCTGAGATTCCTGAGATTTTTTAAAATTCTGAGATTGATGAAAATTCTCAGATTTCTGAGAATTCTGTGATTTTTGAAATTTCTAAGATTTCTGAGATTTCTGAAATTTCTGAAATTTCTGATATTTCTGATATTTCTGAGATTTTGCAAATTTCACAATATCTGAGATTTTTTAATTACTTAGATTTTTAAAATTGTTGAGATTTCTGAAAATTCTTAGATTTCTGAGAATTCTAAGATTTTAGAAATTTCTGAGATTTCTGAGATTTCTGAGAATTTTAAAAATTTTGAGTTTTTTGAAACTTCTAAGCTTCTTGAAAATTCTGAGTGTTTTGAAAATTCAAAGCTTCTTGAAAATTCTGAGATTTTAAAATTTCAACGATTTCGTAGATTTCTGATATTTATGAAATTTTTTAAAATTCTTAAATTTCTGAGAATTCTGAGATTTTTTGAAATTTCTGAGATTTCTGAGATTTCTGAGATTTTTAAAAATTATGAGTGTTTTGAAAATTCTAAGATTCTTGAAAATTCTGAGATTTTTAAATTTCAACAATTTCTGAGATTTCTGAGAATTCTGAAATTTTTTAAATTTCTGAGATTGTAGAAATTCTTTTGTTTCTGAGATTTCTGAGGTTTCTGAAAATTCTGAGATTTTTGAAGTTCTAAGATTTTTGGGAATTCTGACATTATTGATATTTCTAAGATATCTGAGATTCCTGAGATTTTTGAAATTTCTGAGATTGCTGAGATTCCTGAGATATTTAAAAATTGTGAAGTTCATGAGATTTCTGAGATTTCTGAGATTTTTGAAAATTCTTAAATTTCTGAGAATTCTGAAATTTTTTGAAATTTCTGAGATTTCTGAGAATTCCGAGATTTTTGAAATTTCTGAGATTTCTGAAAAATCTGATATTTTTAAAAATTCTGAGATTTTTGAAAATTCTGACATTTCTGATATTTCTGATATTTCTGAGATTTCTCAAATTTCACAATTTCTGAGATTTTTTAATTTCTTAGATTTTTGAAACTTCTGAAAATTCTTAGATTTCTGAGAATTTTGAGATTTTAGAAATTTCTGAGTTTTCTGAGATTTTAAAAATTTCTGAGTTTTTCGAATTTTCTAAGATTCTTGAAAATTCTGAGAATTCTAAGATTCTTGAAAATTCTGAGATTTTTAAATTTCAACGATTTTTGAGATTTTTTAGATTTCTAAGATTCCTTAGATTTTTGGAATTACTGAGTTTTCTGAGAATTCTAAGAATTCTGAGATATCTGAGATTTCTGAGATTTCTGAAAATTGAAAGATTTTTTTTATATTCTAAGATTTTTGATATTTCTAAGATTTCTGAAAATTCTGAGATTTTTGAAAATTCTAAGATATTTGAGAATTCTGACATTTTTTTATATTTCTGAGATTTCTGAGATTCCTGAGATTTTTAAAAATTCTGAGATTTTGAAAATTCTAAGATTTTTTAAAATTCTGAGATTTTTAAATTTCAACGATTTCTGAGATTTCTGAGATTTATGCGATTTTTGAAAATTCTTAAATTTCTGAGAATTCTGAGTTTTTTTGAAATTTCTGAGATTTCTGAGATTTCTGAGATTTTTAAAAATTCTGAGTTTGTAGAAAATTCTTTTGTTTCTGCGTTTTCTAGAATTTCCGAGATTTTTGAAAATTTTAAGATTCTTGAAAATTCTTAGATTTTGAAATTTCAACGATTTGTGAGATTTCTGAGGTTCCTGAGATTTTAAAAAATTCTGAGATTTTGAAAATTCTTAGATTTCTGAGAATTTTGAGAATTTTGAAATTTCTGAGATTTCTGAGATTTCTGAGATTTGTGAGAAATCTTAAAATTCTGAGATTTTTGAAGTTTCTGAGATATCTGAAATTATTAAGATTACTGAAATTTCTGATATTTTTGATAATTCTAAGATTTTTGAGAATTCTGAGATTTTTTGAAATTTCTGAGATTTCTGAGATTTTTAAAAATTCTGAGTGTTGTGAAATTTCTAAGATTCTTGAAAATTCTGAGATTTTTAAATTTCAACAATTTCTGAGATTTCTGAGAATTCTGAGATTTTTAAAAATTCTGAGATTGTAGAAAATTCTTTTGTTTCTGAGATTTCTGAAATTTTTAAAAATACTGAGGTTTCTGAAAATTCTGAGATTTTTGAAGTTCTAAGATTTTTGGGAATCCTGACATTATTGATATTTCTGAGATTTCTGATGTTCCTGAGATTTTTTAAAATTCTGAGATTGATGAAAATTCTTAGATTTCTGAGAATTCTGAAATTTTTGAAATTTCAAAGATTTCTGAGATTTCTGAAATTTCTGAAATTTCTGATATTTCTGATATTTCTGAGATTTTGCAAATTTCACAATTTCTGAGATTTTTTAATTACTTAGATTTTTAAAATTTTTGAGATTTCTGAAAATTCTTAGATTTCTGAGAATTCTGAGATTTTAGAAATTTCTGTGATTTCTGAGATTTCTGAGAATTTTAAAAATTCTGAGTTTTTTTAAACTTCTAAGCTTCTTGAAAATTCTGAGTTTTTTGAAAATTCTTAGCTTCTTGAAAATTCTGAGATTTAAGAATTTCAACGATTTCTGAGATTTCTGAGATTTATGAGATTTTTTAAATATCAGAGATTCCTGAGATTTTTGGAAATTCTGAGTTTTCTGAGAATTCTGAGAATTCTGCGATTTCTGAGATTTCTGAAAATTAAAAGATTTTTTTAAATTCTGTGATTTTTAATATTTCTAAGTTTTCTGAAACTTCTGAAATTTATAAAATTTCTGAAAATTCTGAGATTTTTGAAAAATTTAAATGTTAAGAGATTTCTGAGATTTATGAGATTTTTTGGATTTCTGAGATATTTGAGATTTTTGAAATATCCAAGATTTTTGAAAATTCTTAGATTTCTGAGAAATCTGGGAGTTTTGAAATTTCTGAGATTTCTGAGATTTTTAAAAATTCTGAGATTTTGAAAATTCTTAGATTTCTGAGAATTTTGAGATTTTTGAAATTTTTTAAGATTTCTGAGTTTTTTCAGAATTCGGATAATTCTGAGAGATCTGAGATTTCTGAGATTTTTGAAAATCCAAAGATTGTTTTAAATCTGCAATTTTTGAAATTTCTAAGATTTCTGAAATTTCTGAGATTTCCTAAATTTCTGAAAATTTTGAGATTTTTGAAATTTCTAAGATTTATGAGATTTCTGAAGTTTCTGACCTTTCTGTTATTTCTGAGATTTTTTAATTTTCTGGGATTTCTAAGATTTTTAAATTTCTTGGGTTAATGAAATTTCTGATATTTTTGAAAATTTTGAGAATGTGGAATTTTCCAAAATTTCTAAGATTTATAAGATTTATGAGATTTTTTAGATTTCTCAGATTTCTTCGATTTTTAAAATTCTGAGATTACTGAAAATTCTTAGGCTTCTAGGAATTCTCAGATTTTTGAAATTTCTGAGACATCTGAGATTTCTGAGATTTTTAAAAATTCTGAGATTTTTGAAAATTCGAAGATTTTTGAAAATTTTTGAAATTTTTGAAATTACAAAGATTTCTCAATTTTCTGAGGTTTCCAAACTTCCTGAAAATGCTGAGATTTTAGAAATTTCAAAGATTTATGAGATTTCTGAGATATCTGAGATTTATGAGATTTTTTAGATTTCTGAGATTTCAGAGAATTTTGAAATTTCTGATATTTCTTAAAATTCTTAAATTTCTGAGAATTCTGAGATTTTTTTAACTTCTGCGATTTCTAAAATTTCTGAGATTTTTAAAAATTCTAAGATTCTTGAAAATTCTGAGATTTTAAAATTTCAACGATTTCTGAGATTTCTGAGATTCCTGAGATTTTTAAAAATTCTGAGATTTTTGAAAATTCTTAGATTCCTGAGAATTTTGAGAGTTTTGAAATTTCTAAGATTTCTGAGAAATCTGAGATTTTCAAAAATTTTGAGATTTTTGAAATTTCTTATGTTTCTGAGATTTCTGAGAGTTTTGAAAATACTGAGGTTTCTGAAAATTCTGAGACTTTTGAAAATTCTAAGATTTTTGTAAATTCTGACAGTTTTTGATATTTCTGAGATTTCTGAGATTTCTGAGATTCCTGAGATTTTTAAAAATTCTGAGATTTTTAAAAAATCTTAGATTTCTGAGAATTTTGAGTTTTTTGAAATTTCAAAGATTTATGAGATTTCTAAAATTTATGACGTTTCTGAAATTTCTGAGATTTTTTAAATTTCACAATTTCTCAGATTTTTTAATTTCTTAGATTTTAGAAATTTTTGAAAATTCCTGGATTTCTGAGAATTCTGAGATTTTAAAATTTCTGAGAGTTTTGAGATTTCTGAGAATTTTTGAAAATTCTGAGTTTTTTGAAAATTCTAAGATTCTTGAAATTCTGAGATTTTTAAATTTTAACGATTTCTGAGATTTCTGAGATTTATGAGATTTTTGAAAATTCTTAAATTTCTGAGAATTCTGAGATTTTTTAAAATTTCTGAGATTTCTGAGATTTCTGAGATTTTTAATAATTCTGAGTGTTTTGAAAATTCTAAGATTCTTGAAAATTCTGAGATTTTTAAATTTCAACAATTTCTGAGATTTCTGAGAATTCTGAGATTTTTAAAAATTCTGAGATTGTAGAAAATTCTTTTGTTTCTGAGATTTCTGAGATTTTTGAAAATACTGAGGTTTCGGAAAATTCTGAGATTTTTGGAAATCTAAGAATTTTGGGAGTTCTGATATTATTGATATATCTGAGATTTCTGAGATTCCTGAGAATTTTTGAAAATTCTGAGTTTTTTGAAAATTCTGAGTTTTTTGAAAATTCTAAATTTCTTTAAAATTCTGAGATTTTTAAATTACAACGATTTCTGAGATTTCTGAGATTTATGAGATTTTTGAAAAATCTTAAATTTCTGAGAATTCTGAGTTTTTTTGAAATTTCTGAGATTTCTGAGGTTTCTGAGATTTTTAAAATTTCTGAGTTTGTAGAAAATTCTTTTGTTTCTGAGATTTCTAGAATTACCGAGATTTTTGAAAATTTTAAGATTCTTGAAAATTCTTAGATTTTGAAATTTTAACGATTTGTGAGATTTCTGAGGTTCCTGAGATTTTTAAAAATTCTGAGATTTTGAAAATTCTTAGATTTCTGAGAATTTTGAGAATTTTGAAATTTCTGAGATTTCTGAGATTTCTGAGATTCCTGAGATTTTTAAAAATTCTGAGATTTTGAAAATTCTAAGATTTTTTAAAATTCTGAGATTTTTAAATTTCAACGATTTCTGAGATTTCTGAGATTTATGCGATTTTTGAAAATTCTTAAATTTCTGAGAATTCTGAGTTTTTTTGAAATTTCTGAGATTTCTGAGATTTCTGAGATTTTTAAAAATTCTGAGTTTGTAGAAAATTCTTTTGTTTCTGCGTTTTCTAGAATTTCCGAGATTTTTGAAAATTTTAAGATTCTTGAAAATTCTTAGATTTTGAAATTTCAACGATTTGTGAGATTTCTGAGGTTCCTGAGATTTTAAAAAATTCTGAGATTTTGAAAATTCTTAGATTTCTGAGAATTTTGAGAATTTTGAAATTTCTGAGATTTCTGAGATTTCTGAGATTTGTGAGAAATCTTAAAATTCTGAGATTTTTGAAGTTTCTGAGATATCTGAAATTATTAAGATTACTGAAATTTCTGATATTTTTGAAAATTCTAAGATTTTTGAGAATTCTGAGATTTTTTGAAATTTCTGAGATTTCTGAGATTTTTAAAAATTCTGAGTGTTGTGAAATTTCTAAGATTCTTGAAAATTCTGAGATTTTTAAATTTCAACAATTTCTGAGATTTCTGAGAATTCTGAGATTTTTAAAAATTCTGAGATTGTAGAAAATTCTTTTGTTTCTGAGATTTCTGAAATTTTTAAAAATACTGAGGTTTCTGAAAATTCTGAGATTTTTGAAGTTCTAAGATTTTTGGGAATCCTGACATTATTGATATTTCTGAGATTTCTGATGTTCCTGAGATTTTTTAAAATTCTGAGATTGATGAAAATTCTTAGATTTCTGAGAATTCTGAAATTTTTGAAATTTCAAAGATTTCTGAGATTTCTGAAATTTCTGAAATTTCTGATATTTCTGATATTTCTGAGATTTTGCAAATTTCACAATTTCTGAGATTTTTTAATTACTTAGATTTTTAAAATTTTTGAGATTTCTGAAAATTCTTAGATTTCTGAGAATTCTGAGATTTTAGAAATTTCTGTGATTTCTGAGATTTCTGAGAATTTTAAAAATTCTGAGTTTTTTTAAACTTCTAAGCTTCTTGAAAATTCTGAGTTTTTTGAAAATTCTTAGCTTCTTGAAAATTCTGAGATTAAAGAATTTCAACGATTTCTGAGATTTCTGAGATTTATGAGATTTTTTAAATATCAGAGATTCCTGAGATTTTTGGAAATTCTGAGTTTTCTGAGAATTCTGAGAATTCTGCGATTTCTGAGATTTCTGAAAATTAAAAGATTTTTTTAAATTCTGTGATTTTTAATATTTCTAAGTTTTCTGAAACTTCTGAAATTTCCAAAATTTCTGAAAATTCTGAGATTTTTGAAAAATTTAAATGTTAAGAGATTCCTGAGATTTATGAGATTTTTTGGATTTCTGAGATATTTGAGATTTTTGAAATATCCAAGATTTTTGAAAATTCTTAGATTTCTGAGAAATCTGGGAGTTTTGAAATTTCTGAGATTTCTGAGATTTTTAAAAATTCTGAGATTTTGAAAATTCTTAGATTTCCGAGAATTTTGAGATTTTTGAAATTTTTTAAGATTTCTGAGTTTTTTCAGAATTCGGATAATTCTGAGAGATCTGAGATTTCTGAGATTTTTGAAAATCCAAAGATTGTTTTAAATCTGCAATTTTTGAAATTTCTAAGATTTCTGAAATTTCTGAGATTTCCTAAATTTCTGAAAATTTTGAGATTTTTGAAATTTCTAAGATTTATGAGATTTCTGAAGTTTCTGACCTTTCTGTTATTTCTGAGATTTTTTAATTTTCTGGGATTTCTAAGATTTTTAAATTTCTTGGGTTAATGAAATTTCTGATATTTTTGAAAATTTTGAGAATGTGGAATTTTCCAAAATTTCTAAGATTTATAAGATTTATGAGATTTTTTAGATTTCTCAGATTTCTTCGATTTTTAAAATTCTGAGATTTCTGAAAATTCTTAGGCTTCTAGGAATTCTCAGATTTTTGAAATTTCTGAGACATCTGAGATTTCTGAGATTTTTAAAAATTCTGAGATTTTTGAAAATTCGAAGATTTTTGAAAATTTTTGAAATTTTTGAAATTACAAAGATTTCTCAATTTTCTGAGGTTTCCAAACTTCCTGAAAATGCTGAGATTTTAGAAATTTCAAAGATTTATGAGATTTCTGAGATATCTGAGATTTATGAGATTTTTTAGATTTCTGAGATTTCAGAGAATTTTGAAATTTCTGATATTTCTTAAAATTCTTAAATTTCTGAGAAATCTGAGATTTTTTTAACTTCTGCGATTTCTAAAATTTCTGAGATTTTTAAAAATTCTAAGATTCTTGAAAATTCTGAGATTATAAAATTTCAACGATTTCTGAGATTTCTGAGATTCCTGAGATTTTTAAAAATTCTGAGATTTTTGAAAATTCTTAGATTCCTGAGAATTTTGAGAGTTTTGAAATTTCTAAGATTTCTGAGAAATCTGAGATTTTCAAAAATTTTGAGATTTTTGAAATTTCTTATGTTTCTGAGATTTCTGAGAGTTTTGAAAATACTGAGGTTTCTGAAAATTCTGAGACTTTTGAAAATTCTAAGATTTTTGTAAATTCTGACAGTTTTTGATATTTCTGAGATTTCTGAGATTTCTGAGATTCCTGAGATTTTTAAAAATTCTGAGATTTTTAAAAAATCTTAGATTTCTGAGAATTTTGAGTTTTTTGAAATTTCAAAGATTTATGAGATTTCTAAAATTTATGACGTTTCTGAAATTTCTGAGATTTTTTAAATTTCACAATTTCTCAGATTTTTTAATTTCTTAGATTTTAGAAATTTTTGAAAATTCCTGGATTTCTGAGAATTCTGAGATTTTAAAATTTCTGAGAGTTTTGAGATTTCTGAGAATTTTTGAAAATTCTGAGTTTTTTGAAAATTCTAAGATTCTTGAAATTCTGAGATTTTTAAATTTTAACGATTTCTGAGATTTCTGAGATTTATGAGATTTTTGAAAATTCTTAAATTTCTGAGAATTCTGAGATTTTTTAAAATTTCTGAGATTTCTGAGATTTCTGAGATTTTTAAAAATTCTGAGTGTTTTGAAAATTCTAAGATTCTTGAAAATTCTGAGATTTTTAAATTTCAACAATTTCTGAGATTTCTGAGAATTCTGAGATTTTTAAAAATTCTGAGATTGTAGAAAATTCTTTTGTTTCTGAGATTTCTGAGATTTTTGAAAATACTGAGGTTTCGGAAAATTCTGAGATTTTTGGAAATCTAAGAATTTTGGGAGTTCTGATATTATTGATATATCTGAGATTTCTGAGATTCCTGAGAATTTTTGAAAATTCTGAGTTTTTTGAAAATTCTGAGTTTTTTGAAAATTCTAAATTTCTTTAAAATTCTGAGATTTTTAAATTACAACGATTTCTGAGATTTCTGAGATTTATCAGATTTTTGAAAAATCTTAAATTTCTGAGAATTCTGAGTTTTTTTGAAATTTCTGAGATTTCTGAGGTTTCTGAGATTTTTAAAATTTCTGAGTTTGTAGAAAATTCTTTTGTTTCTGAGATTTCTAGAATTACCGAGATTTTTGAAAATTTTAAGATTCTTGAAAATTCTTAGATTTTGAAATTTTAACGATTTGTGAGATTTCTGAGGTTCCTGAGATTTTTAAAAATTCTGAGATTTTGAAAATTCTTAGATTTCTGAGAATTTTGAGAATTTTGAAATTTCTGAGATTTCTGAGATTTCTGAGATTTGTGAGAAATCTTAAAATTCTGAGATTTTTGAAGTTTCTGAGATATCTGAAATTATTTAGATTACTGAAATTTCTGATATTTTTGAAAATTCTAAGATTTTTGAGAATTCTGAGATTTTTTGAAATTTCTGAGATTTCTGAGATTTTTAAAAATTTTGAGTGTTGTGAAATTTCTAAGATTCTTGAAAATTCTGAGATTTTTAAATTTCAACAATTTCTAAGATTTCTGAGAATTCTGAGATTTTTACAAATTCTGAGATTGTAGAAAATTCTTTTGTTTCTGAGATTTCTGAGATTTTTGAAAATACTGAGGTTTATGAAAATTCTGAGATTTTTGAAGTTCTAAGATTTTTGGGAATACTGACATTATTGATATTTCTGAGATTTCTGATGTTCCTGAGATTTTTTAAAATTCTGAGATTGATGAAAATTCTTAGATTTCTGAGAATTCTGAGATTTTTTAAATTTCAAAGATTTATGAGATTTCTGAAATTTATGACGTTTCTGAAATTTCTGAGATTTATTAAATTTCACAATATCTGAGATTTTTTAATTACTTAGATTTTTAAAATTTTTGAGATTTCTGAAAATTCTTAGATTTCTGAGAATTCTAAGGTTTTAAAGATTTCTGAGATTTCTGAGAATTTTAAAAATTCTGAGTTTCTTGAAACTTCTAAGCTTCTTGAAAATTCTGAGTTTTTTGAAAATTCTAAGCTTCTTGAAAATTCTTGGATTTTTAAATTTCAACGACTTCTGAGATTTCTGAGATTTATGAGATTTTTTAGATATCAGAGATTCCTGAGATTTTTGGAAATTCTGAGTTTTCTGAGAATTCTGAGAATTCTGAGATATCTGAGATTTCTGAGATTTCTGAAAATTGAAAGATTTTTTTTAAATTCTAAAATTTTTAAATTTTCTAAGATTTCTGAAACTTCTGAGATTTCCAAAATTTCTGAGATTTCTGAGATTTTTGATATTTTTGAAATTTCAAAGATTTATGAGATTTCTGGAATTTATGACGTTTCTGAAATTTCTGAGATTTTTTAAATTTCACAATTTCTAAGATTTTTTTATTTCTAAGATTTTAGAAATTTTTTAAAATTCTTAGTTTTCTGATAATTCTGAGATTTTATAAATTTCTGAGATTTCTGAGAATTTTTGAAAATTCTGAGTTTTTTTGAAAATTCTAAGATTCTTTAAAATTCTGAGATTTTTAAATTTCAACGATTTCTGATATTTCTGAGATTTATGAATTTTTTTAGATTTCTAAGATTCCTGGTAATTTTGGAATTTCTAAGTTTTCTGAGAATTCTGAAATTTTTTAATATCTGAGATTTCTAAACTTTCCGAGATTTTTGAAAATTTTAAGATTCTTGAAAATTCTGAGATTTTAAAATTTCAACGATTTCTGAGATTTCTGAGATTTATGAGATTTTTGACAATTCTTTAATTTCTGAGAATTCTGAGATTTTTTGAAATATCTGAGATTTCTGAGATTTTTAAAAATCCAAACATTGTTTTAAATTCTGAGGTTTTTGAAATTTCTAAGATTTTTGAAATTTCTGAGATTTCCTAAATTTCTGAAAATTTTGAGATTTTTGAAATTCAAAGATTTATGAGATTTCTGAAGTTTCTGACTTTTCTGATATTTCTGACATTTTTTAATTTTCTGGGATCTCTTAGATTTTTAAATAACTGGGGTTCCTGAAATTTCTGATATTTTTGAAAATTTTAAGATTTTAGAAAATTCTGAGATTTTTGAATTTTCCAAAATTTCTAAGATTTATGAGATTTATGAGATTTTTTAGATTTCTAGGATTTCTGCGATTTTTAAAATTTCTGAGATTTCTGAAAATTCTTAGGCTTCTAGGAATTCTCAGATTTTTGAAATTTCTGAGACATCTGAGATTTCTGAGATTGTTAAAAATTCTGAAATTTTTGAACATTCGAAGATTTTTGAAAATTGTGAAATTTTTGAAATTACAAAGATTTCTCAATTTTCTGAGGTTTCCAAACTTCCTGAAAATGCTGAGATTTGAGAAATTTCAAAGATTTATGAGATTTGTGAGATATCTGAGATTTATGAGATTTTTTATATTTCTGAGATTTAAGAGATTTTTGAAATTTCTGAGATTTCTGAAAAAAATTAGACTTAAAGGAATTCTCAGATTTTTGAAATTTCTGAGACATCTGAGATTTCTGAGATTTTTAAAAATTCTGAGATTTTTGAAAATTCGAAGATTTTTGAAAATTGTGATATTTTTGATATTACAAAAATTTCTCAATTTTCTGAAGTTTCCAAACTTCCTGAAAATGCTGAGATTTTAGAAATTTCAAAGATTTATGAGATTTCTGAGATATCTGAGATTTATGAGATTTTTTAGATTTCTGAGATTTCAGAGAATTTTGAAATTTCTGATATTTCTTAAAATTCTTAAATTTCTGAGAAATCTGAGATTTTTTTAACTTCTGAGATTTCTAAAATTTCTGAGATTTTTAAAAATTCTAAGATTCTTGAAAATTCTGAGATTTTAAAATTTCAACGATTTCTGAAATTTCTATGATTTCTGAGATTTTTGAAAATTCTTCAATTTCTGAGAATTCTGAGATTTTTTGAAATTTCTGAGATTTCTGAGATTTCTGAGATTTTTAAAAATTCTGAGTGTTTTGAAAATTCTAACATTCTTTAAAATTCTGAGATTTTAAAATTTCAACGATTTCTGAGATTTCTGAGATTTCTGAGATTTTTGAAAATTCTCAAATTTCTAAGAATTCTGAGATTTTTTTAAATTTCTGAGATTTCTGAGATTTCTGAGATTTTTAAAAATTCTGAGTGTTTTGAAAATTCTAAGATTCTTGAAAATTCTGAGATTTTTAAATTTCAACAATTTCTGATATTTCTGAGATTTATAAGATTTTTGAAAATTCTTAAATTTCTGAGAATTCTGAGATTTTTTTAAATTTCTGAGATTTCTGAGATTTCTGAGATTTTTAAAAATTTTGAGTGTTGTGAAATTTCTAAGATTTTTGAAAATTCTGAGATTTTTAAATTTTAACAATTTCTGAGATTTCTGAGAATTCTGAGATTTTTAAAAATTCTGAGATTGTAGAAAATTCTTTTGTTTCTGAGATTTCTGAAATTTTTAAAAATACTGAGGTTTCTGAAAATTCTGAGATTTTTGAAGTTCTAAGATTTTTGGGAATCCTGACATTATTGATATTTCTGAGATTTCTGATGTTCCTGAGATTTTTTAAAATTCTGAGATTGATGAAAATTCTTAGATTTCTGAGAATTCTGAAATTTTTGAAATTTCAAAGATTTCTGAGATTTCTGAAATTTCTGAAATTTCTGATATTTCTGATATTTCTGAGATTTTGCAAATTTCACAATTTCTGAGATTTTTTAATTACTTAGATTTTTAAAATTTTTGAGATTTCTGAAAATTCTTAGATTTCTGAGAATTCTGAGATTTTAGAAATTTCTGTGATTTCTGAGATTTCTGAGAATTTTAAAAATTCTGAGTTTTTTTAAACTTCTAAGCTTCTTGAAAATTCTGAGTTTTTTGAAAATTCTTAGCTTCTTGAAAATTCTGAGATTTAAGAATTTCAACGATTTCTGAGATTTCTGAGATTTATGAGATGTTTTAAATATCAGAGATTCCTGAGATTTTTGGAAATTCTGAGTTTTCTGATAATTCTGAGAATTCTGAGATATCTGAGATTTCTGAGATTTCTGAAAATTAAAAGATTTTTTTAAATTCTGAGATTTTTTAAATTTCTAAGTTTTCTGAAACTTCTGAAATTTCCAAAATTTTTGAAAATTCTGAGATTTTTGAAAAATTTAAATGTTAAGAGATTTCTGAGATTTATGAGATTTTTTGGATTTCTGAGATATTTGAGATTTTTGAAATATCCAAGATTTTTGAAAATTCTTAGATTTCTGAGAAATCTGGCTGTTTTGAAATTTCTGAGATTTCTGACAATTTTGAGATTTTTGATATTTCAAAGATTTATGAGATTTCTGAAATTTATGACTTTTATGATATATCGATATTTCTGAGATTTTTTGAAATTTCTGAAGTTTCTGAGATTTCTGAGATTTTTAAAAATTCTGAGTGTTTTGAAAATTCTAAGATCCTTGAAAATTCTGAGATTTTTGAAAATTCTTAGATTTCTGAGAATTCTGAGATTTTAGAAATTTCTGAGATTTCTGAGATTCCTGGGATTTTTAAAAATTCTGAGATTTTTGAAAATTCTAATATTCTTGAAAATTCTGAGATTTTTAAATTTCAACGATTTCTGAGATTTATGAGATTTTTTAGATTTCCAAGATTCCTGAGATTTTTGGAATTTCTGAGTTTTCTGAGAATTCTGAGAATTCTGAGATATCTGAGATTTCTGAGATTTCTGAATATTAAATTTTTTTTTTAAATTCTGAAATTTTTTAAATTTCTAAGTTTTCTGAAACTTCTGAGATTTCCAAAATTTCTGAAGATTCTGAGATTTTGGAAAAATCAAAAATTTATGAGATTTCTGAGACTTATGAAATTTTTTAGATTTCTGAGATTTTGAAAATTCTTAGATTTGTGAGAATTCTGAGAGTTCTGAAATTTCTGAGATTTCTGAGATTACTGGAAATTCTGAAAAATCAAAGAAATCTAAGAATTCAAAGAAATCTGAGATGTTTGATATTTCTGAGATTTAATTAAAACTTTAAGATTCTGAGAATTCTGGGATTGCTTAAATAAATGCGTTTTCTGAGATTTCTGAAAATGTTGAAATTCGGGAGATTTTTCAAAATTGTAAGATTTTCGAAATTTCTGAGATTTTTAAAATTTCTGAGATTTTCAAAATTCTTAAAGTTTCAAAATTTCTGAATATTCTGAGATTTTTGAAATTACTAAGAGTTCTGAGTTTTCTGAGATTTTTGAGATTTCTGAAATTTCTGCAATTTTTGATAATTCTAGGACTTTTGAAACCTCTGAGATTTTGGAAAATTCTGAGATTTTTGAGAATTCTGACATTTTTTTAAATTTCTGAGATTACTAAGATTCCTAAGATTTTTAAAAATTCTGAGATTTTTAAAAATTCTTAGATTTCTGAGAATTTTGAGATTTTTGAAATTTCTAAGATTTCTGAGATTTTAGAAATTTCTGAGATTTCTGGGATTTCTGAGAATTTTTGAAAATTCTGAGTTTTTTG
>NW_026060574.1:112889-180367 GCF_943734695.1 Anopheles maculipalpis | reverse complement strand
ATTTCAGTAATCCAAATAATTTCAGATATCTCAGAAACTTCAAAAATCTCAGAATTTTAAGATTTCTCAGAAATCTCAGAAATCTCAGAAATCGTTGAAATTTTAAAATCTCAGAATTTTCAAGAATCTTGAATTTTAAAAAATCTCAGATATTTTAGAAATCTCAGAAGTTAAAAAAAATCTCTGAAATCTCAGAAATCTAAAAAATCTAAAAAATCTCATAAATCTCAGATATCCCAGAAATCTCAAAAATCTTTGAAATTTCTAGAATCTCAGCATTTTCAGGAAGTTTGGAAACCTCAGAAAATTGAGAAATCTTTGTAATTTAAAAAATTTCACGATTTTCAAAAAATCTTCGTATTTTCAAAAATCTCAGAATTTTTAAAAATCTCAGAATTTTAAAAAATCTCAGAAATCTCAGATGTCTCAGAAATTTCAAAAATCTGAGAATTCCTAGAAGCGTAATTTTTTTCAGAAATCTCAGAAATTTTAAAAATCGAAGAAATCTGATAAATCTAAAAAATCTCATAAATCTCATAAATCTTAGAAATTTTGGAAAATTCAACAATCTCAAAATTTTCAAAAATATCAGAAATTTCAGGAACCCCAGAAATTTAAAAATCTAAGAGATCCCAGAAAATTAAAAAATCTCAGAAATATCAGAAAAGTCAGAAACTTCAGAAATCTCATAAATCTATGAAATTTCAAAAATCTCAAAATTTTCAGAAATTTAGGAAATCTCAGAAATTTCAGAAATCTTAGAAATTTCAAAAATCTCAAAATTTAAAACAATCTTTGGATTTTTCAAAATCTCAGAAATCTCAGATCTCTCAGAATTATCCGAATTCTCAGAAATCTCAGAAATCTTAAAAAATTTCAAAAATCTCAGAATTCTCAGAAATCTAAGGATTTCAAAAATGTCAGAATTTTTAAAAATCTTAGAATTTTCAAAAATATCAGAAATTTCAGTAATCTTAATAATTTCAGATATCTCAGAAACTTCAAAAATCTCAGAATTTTAAGATTTCTCAGAAATCTTAGAAATCTCAGGAATCTCAGAAATTTCAAAAATCTCAAAATTCTCAGAAATCTAAGAATTTTCAAAATCTCAGAATTTTTAAAAATCTCAGGAATCTCAGAAATCTAAAAAATCTCATGAATCTCAGAAATCTCAGAAATCTCAGAAATTTCAAAAATCTCAGAATTCTAAAAAATCTAAGAATTTTCAGAAATCTCAAAAATTTGAAAAATCTGAGTGATTAAAAAATCTCAGAAATTGTGAAATTTGCAAAATCTCAGAAATCTCAGAAATCTCAGAAATCTCAGAAAAATCTCAGAATTCTCAGAAATTTAAGAATTTTCAAAAATCTAATAAATCTCAGAAATCTCAGAAATCGTTGAAATTTTAAAATCTCAGAATTTTCAAGAATCTTAGAATTTTCAAAAATTTCAGAAATTTTAAAAATCTCAGAAGTTAAAAAAATCTCAGAATCCTCAGAAATTTTAGAATTTTAAGAAATATCAGAATTTTAAAAAATCTCTGAAATCTCAGAAATCTAAAAAATCTCATAAATCTCAGATATCTCAGAAATCTCATAAAACTTTGAAATTTCTAAAATCTCAGCATTTTCAGAAATTTTGGAAACCTCAGTAAATTGAGAAATCTTTGTAATTTCAAAAATTTCACAATTTTCAAAAATCTTCGAATTTTCAAAAATCTCAGAATTTTTAAAAATATCAGAAACTTTCAGATGTCTCAGAAATTTTAGAAATCTCAGAAGTTAAAAAAATCTCAGATTTCTCAGAAATTTAAGAATTTTAAGAAATACCAGAAATTTCAAAAATCTCTGAAATCTCAGAAATCTAAAAAATCTCATAAATCTCAGATATCTCATAAATCTTTGAAATTTCTAAAATCTCAGCATTTTCAGGAAGTTTGGAAACCTCAGAAAATTGAGAAATCTTTGTAATTTCAGAAATTTCACAATTTTCAAAAATCTTCGAATTTTCAAAAATCTCAGTATTTTTAAAAATCTCAGAAATTTTAGAAATCTCAGAAGTTAAAAAAATCTCAGATTTCTCAGAAATTTAAGAATTTTAAGAAATATCAGAAATTTCAAAAATCTCTGAAATTTCAGAAATCTAAAAAATCTCATAAATCTCAGATATCTCAGAAATCTCAAAAATCTTTGAAATTTCTAAAATCTCAGCATTTTCAGGAAGTTTGGAAACCTCAAAAATTTCAGAAATCTTAGAAATCTTTGAAATTTCAAAAATCTCAGAATTCTCAGAAATCTAAGAATTTTCAAAAATTTCTAAAATCTAAGAAATTAAAAAATCTGAGAAATTGTGAAATTTTAAAAATCTCAGAAATTTCAGAAACGTCATAAATTTCATAAATCTTTGAAATTTGAAAAATCTCAAATTCTCAGAAATCCAAGAAATTGTAAAAATCTCAGAATTTTTAAAAATCTCAGGAATCTCAGAAAACTTAGAAGTTTAAAAAATCTCAGAATTAAAAAAAAATCTTTTAATTTTCAGAAATCTCAGAAATCTCAGATATCTCAGAATTCTCAGAATTCTCAGAAAACTCAGAATTTCCAAAAATCTCAGGAATCTCTGATATCTTAAAAATCTCACAAATCTCAGAAATCTCAGAAATCGTTGAAATTTAAAAATCTCAGAATTTTCAAAAATCTCAGAATTTTTAAAAATCTCAGAAATTTTAGAAATCTCAGAAGTTAAAAAAATCTCAGATTTCTCAGAAATTTAAGAATTTTAAGAAATATCAGTAGTTTCAAAAATCTCTAAAATCTGAGAAATCTAAAAAATCTCATAAATCTCAGATATCTCAGAAATCTCATAAATCTTTGAAATTTCTAAAATCTCAGCATTTTCAGGAAGTTTGGAAACCTCAGAAAATTGAGAAATCTTTGTTATTTTAAAAATTTAACAATTTTCAAAAATCTTCGAATTTTCAAAAATCTCAGAATTTTTAAAAATCTCAGAAATCTTAGACGTCTCAGAAATTTCAAAAATCTGAGAATTCCTAGGAGCCTTATTTTTTTCAGAAATCTCAGAAATTTTAAAAATCGAAGAAATCTGAGAAATCTAGAAAATCTCATAAATCTCATAAATCTTAGAAATTTTGGAAAATTCAACAATCTCAAAATTTTCAAAAATATCAGAAATTTCAGGAACCCAAGAAATTAAAAATCTAAGAGATCCCAGAAAATTTAAAAATCTAAGAAATATCAGAAAGGTCAGAAACTTCAGAAATCTCATAAATCTTTTATATTTCAATTATCTCAAAATTTTCAGAAATTTAGGAAATCTCAGAAATTTCAGAAATCTTAGAAATTTCAAAAATCTCAGAATTTAAAACAATCTTTGGATTTTCAAAAATCTCAGAAATCTCAGATCTCTCAGAATTATCCGAATTCTCAGAAATCTCAGAAATCTTAAAAAATTTCAAAAATCTCAGAAATCTAAGAATTTCAAAAATCTCAGAAATCATAGAAATCTCAGAAATCTTACCATTTTTAAAAATCTCAGGAATCTCAGAAAACTCAGAAATATCAAATATGTCAGAATTCTCAGAAATCTTTAAAATGGCAAAAATCTCAGAATTCTCAGAAATCCAAGAATTTTCAATAATCTCAGAATTTTCAACAATCTCAAAATTTTTAGAAATCTCAGAAATTTCAAAAAATCTCAGAATTCTCAAAGATCTTAGAATTTTTAAAAATATCAGAAATTTCAGTAATCCAAATAATTTCAGATATCTCAGAAACTTCAAAAATCTCAGAATTTTAAGATTTCTCAGAAATCTCAGAAATCTCAGAAATCGTTGAAATTTTAAAATCTCAGAATTTTCAAGAATCTTTGAATTTTAAAAAATCTCAGATATTTTAGAAATCTCAGAAGTTAAAAAAATCTCTGAAATCTCAGAAATCTAAAAAATCTAAAAAATCTCATAAATCTCAGATATCCCAGAAATCTCAAAAATCTTTGAAATTTCTAGAATCTCAGCATTTTCAGGAAGTTTGGAAACCTCAGAAAATTGAGAAATCTTTGTAATTTAAAAAATTTCACAATTTTCAAAAAATCTTCGTATTTTCAAAAATCTCAGAATTTTTAAAAATCTCAGAATTTTTAAAAATCTCAGGAATCTCAGATGTCTCAGAAATTTCAAAAATCTGAGAATTCCTAGAAGCGTAATTTTTTTCAGAAATCTCAGAAATTTTAAAAATCGAAGAAATCTGAGAAATCTAAAAAATCTCATAAATCTCATAAATCTTAGAAATTTTGGAAAATTCAACAATCTCAAAATTTTCAAAAATATCAGAAATTTCAGGAACCACAGAAATTTAAAAATCTAAGAGATCCCTGAAAATTTAAAAATCTCAGAAATATCAGAAAAGTCAGAAACTTCAGAAATCTCATAAATCTTTTATATTTGAAAAATCACAAAATTTTCAGAAATTTAGGAAATCTCAGAAATTTCAGAAATCTTAGAAATTTCAAAAATCTCAGAATTTAAAACAATCTTTGGATTTTCAAAAATATCTGAAATCTCAGATCTCTCAGAATTATCCGAATTCTCAGAAATCTCAGAAATCTTAATAAATTTCAAAAATCTCAGAATTCTCAGAAATCTAAGAATTTCAAAAATGTCAGAATTTTTAAAAATCACAGAAATCTCAGAAATCTAAAAAATCTCAGAATTCTCAGAAATCTCAGAAATCTCAGGAATTTCAAAAAATCTCAGAATTCTCAGAAATCTAAGAATTTTCAAAAATCTCAAAAATCATAGAAATTTCAGAAATCCTACAATTTTTAAAAAAAAATCTTAGAAATATCAAATATGTCAGAATTCTCAGAAATCATTAAAATGGCAAATATCTCAGAATTCTCAGAAATCCAAGAATTTTCAACAATCTCAGAATTTTCAACAATCTCAGAATTTATAGAAATCTCAGAAATTTCAAAAAATCTCAGAAATTTCAAAAAATCTCAGAAACTTCAAAAATCTCAGAATTTTAAGATTTCTCAGAAATCTCGGAAATCTCAGAAATCTCAGAAATTTCAAAAATCTCAAAATTCTCAGAAATCAAAGAATTTTCAAAATCTCAGAATTTTTAAAAAATCTCAGGAATCTCAGAAATCTCAGAAATCGTTGAAATTTTAAAATCTCAGAATTTTCAAGAATCTTAAAATTTTTAAAAATCTCGGAAATTTATGAAATCTCAAAAGTTTAAAAAAATCTCAGAATTCTCAGAAAACTCAGAAATTCCAAAAATCTCAGGAATCTTAGAAATCTAAAAAATCTCATAAATCTCATAAATCTCAGAAATCTCAGAAATCGTTGAAATTTTAAAATCTCAGAATTTTCAAGAATTTTAGAATTTTCAAAAAACTCAGAATTTTCAAAAATTCTCAGAAATCTCGGAAGTCTCAGAAATTTCTAAAATCTCAGAATTCTAAGAAATCTAAGAATTTTCAAAAATTTCTAAAATCTAAGAAAATAAAAAATCAGAGAAATTGTGAAATTTAAAAAATCTCAGAAATTTCAGAAACGTCATAAATTTCAGAAATCTCATAAATCTTTGAAATTTCAAAAATCTCAGAATTCTCAGAAATCTAAGAATTTTTAAAAATCTCAGAATTTTTAACAATCTCAGGAAACTCAGAAATCTCAGAAATATAAAAAAATGTCAGAATTCTCAAAAATCTCTGAATTTTCCAAAATCTCAGAAAATTGCAGAAATTTCAGAAATCTCAAAAATCTCAGAAAAATCAGAACTCTTAGCAATTTCAAAAATCTCAGAATTTTCAGAAATTTTGAAAATCTAAGAATTTTGAAAATCTCAGTATTTTCAAAAATCTCAGAAATCTCAGAAACAAAAGAATTTTCTACAATCTCAGAATTTTTAAAAATCTCAGAATTCTCAGAAATCTCAGAAATCGTTGAAATTTTAAAATCTCAGAATTTTCAAGAATCTTAGAATTTTCAAAAATCTCAGAAATTTTAGAAATCTCAGAAGTTAAAAAAATCTCAGATTTTTCAGAAATTTAAGAATTTTAAGAAATATCAGAAATTTCAAAAATCTCTGAAATCTCAGAAATCTAAAAAATCTTTAAAATTTCTAAAATCTCAGCATTTTCAGGAAGTTTGGAAACCTCAGAAATCTAAGAATTTCAAAAATGTCAGAATTTTTTAAAATCTCAGAAATCTCAGAAATCTAAAAAATCTCAGAATTCTCAGAAATCTCATAAATCTTTGATATTTCAAAAATCTCAGAATTTTTTGAAAATTTCAAAATTTTTTGAAATCTCAGAAGTTTCAGAAATCTTAGA
The DNA here is from genome assembly GCF_943734695.1 of Anopheles maculipalpis. Classification (NCBI taxonomy): domain Eukaryota; kingdom Metazoa; phylum Arthropoda; class Insecta; order Diptera; family Culicidae; genus Anopheles; species Anopheles maculipalpis. Next base: position 174,007 of record NW_026060574.1, on the reverse strand, counting down.
AATTTAAAAATTCTCAGATTTTAAAAAAAACTTTGAATTTTCAGAAATCTCAGAAATCTCAGATATCTCATAATTCTCAGAATTTTCAGAAATCTCATAAATTTCAAAAATCTCAGAAATCTCAGAAATCTAAGAATTGTCATAAATCTCAGGAATTTAAAAAATATCAGATACCTCAGAAATCTAAAAAATCTCATAAATCTCAGAAATCTCATAAATCTTTGATATTTAAAAAATCTCAGAATTTTTTGAAAATTTCAAAATTTTTTGAAATCTCAGAAGTTTCAGAAATCTTAGAAATTTAAAAATTCTCAGAATTTAAAAAAACTCTGAATTTTCAGAAATCTCAGAAATCTCAGATATCTCATAATTCTCAAAATTTTCAGAAATCTCATAAATTTCAAAAATTTCAGAAATCTCAAAAATCTAAAAAAAAAGCAAAACCTCAGATGTCTGACAAATCTCAGAAATTTCAAAAATCTCAGAATTCTCAGAAATCTAAGAATATTTAAAATATCAGAATTTTTAAAAATCTCAGAAATCTCAGAAATCTCAGAAATTTCAAAAAATCTCAGAATTCTTTGAAATCTACAAATTTTCAAAAATCTTAGATTCATAGAAATCATAGAAATCTCAGAAATCTTACAATTTTTAAAAATCTCAGGAATTTCAGAAATCTCAGAAATATGAAATATGTCAAAATTCTCAGAAATCTTTAAAATTTCAAAAATCTCAGAATTCTCAGAAATCCATGAATTTTCAACAATCTCAGAATTTTTAAAAATCTCAGAATCTCAAAAATCTCAGAAATTTCAAAACATCTCACAATTCTCCAAAATCCAAGAAATTTCAAAACATCTCAGAATTCTCCAAAATCCAAGAATTTTCAACAATCAATCTTCAACATCAACAACAACAATCAACAAGCAACAACAATCAACAATTTTAAAAATCTCACAAATCTCATAAATCTCAGAAATTTCAAAAATTCTCAGAATTCTCAGAAATCTAAGACTTTTCAAAAATTTGAGAAATCATAGAACTCTCAGAAGTCTTAGAATTTTTAAAAATCTCAGGAATCTCAGAAATCTCAGAAATATGAAATATGTCAAAATTCTCAGAAATCCATGAATTTTCAACAATCTCATAATTTTTAAAAATCTCAGAAATCTCATAAATCTCAGAAATTTCAAAAAATCTCAGAATTCTCAAAAATCTTATAATTTTCAAAAATCTCAGAAATTTCAAAAAACTAAGAAATTTCAAAAATCTCATAAATCTCAGAAAATTCTGTAATCTAAAAAAATTCAGATGTCTCAGAAACTTCAAAAATCTCAGAATTCTACGATTTCTCAGAAATCTCATAAATCTAAGAATTTTCAAAAATCTCAGAAATCTCACAATTTTTAAAAATCTCAGGAATTTCGAAAAATCTCAGGAATTTCGAAAAATCTCAGATATTTCAAAAATACCAGAATTCTCAGAATTCTTTGAAATTTCAAAAATCTTATAATTTTATAAAATATCAGAATTTTAAAAAAAGAAATCTCAGAAATCTCAGAAATTTCAAAAACCTCAGAATTCTGAGAAATCTTAGAATTGTAAAAAATCTCAGAAATCTCAAACATCATAGAATTTTGAAAAATCTCGAAAATCTCAGAAATTTTAAAAAATATCAAAATTCTCAGAAATCTTAGAAATCTCAGAAATCTCTTAATTTTAAAAAATCTCAGGAATTTCGAAAAATCTCAAAAATTACAGAAATTTCAAAAATTTCAAAAATCTCAGTTTTTTGAAAATAGCTCATAGATCTCAGAATTCTCAGAAATCTTTAAAATTTCAAAAATCTCAGAATTTTTAAAAATCTCAGGAATTTTGAAAACTCTCAAAAATTTCAGAAATATCAGAATTCTCAGAATTCTTTGAAATTTAAAAAATCTTAGAATTTTATAAAATCTCAGAATTTTAAAAATCTCTGAAATCTCAGAAATATCAGAAATTTAAAAAATCTCAGAATTCTCAGAAATCTAAGAATTTTCATAAATCTCAGAGATTTCAAAAATATCAGATATCTCAGAAATCTAAAAAATCTCATAAATCTCAGAAATCTCATAAATCTTTGATTCTTCAAAAATCTCAGAATTTTTTGAAAATTTCAAAATTTTTTGAAATCTCAGAAATTTCAGAAATCTTAGAAATTTAAAAATTCTCAGGATTTAAAAAAAAATTTGGATTTTCAGAAATCTCAGAAATCTCAGATATCTCATAATTCTCAGAATTTTCAGAAATCTCATAAATTTAAAAAATCTCAGAAATATCAGAAATTTAAAAAATCTCAGAATTCTCAGAAATCTAAGAATTTTCATAAATCTCAGAAATTTCAAAAATATCAGATATCTCAGAAATCTAAAAAATCTCAGAAATCTCAGAAATCTCATAAATCTTTGATTTTTCAAAAATCTCAGAACTTTTTGAAAATTTCAAAATTTTTTGAAATCGCAGAAGTTTCAGAAATCTTGGAAATTTAAAAATTCTCAGAATTTAAAAAAAAACTTTGAATTTTCAGAAATCTCAGAAATCTCAGATATCTCATAATTCTCAGAATCTTCAGAAATCTCATAAATTTCAAAAATTTCAGAAATCTCAGAAATCTAAAAAATTCATAATCCCAGATGTCTCAGAAATCTCAGATATTTAAAAAATCTCAGAATTCTCTGAAATCTTACAATTTTCAAAAATCACAGAATTTTTAAAAATCTCAGATATTTCAAAAATCTCATAAATCTCAGAAATTTCAAAAAATCTCAAAATTCTCTAAAATCTTAGAATTTCCAAAAATATCAGATATTCTAAAAATCTCATAAATCTCAGAAATTTCAGTAATCTAAAAAATTTCAGATGTCTCAGAAACTTCAAAAATCTCAGAATTTTACGATTTCTCAGAAATCTCAGAAATCTAAGAATTTTCAAAAATGTCAGAAATCTTATATATCTCAGAAATCTAACAATTTTTAAAAATCTCAGGAATTTCGAAAAATCTCAGATAATTCAAAAATATCAGAATTCTCAGAATTCTTTGAAATTTCAAAAATCTTATAATTTTATAAAATATCAGAATTTTAAAAAAAGAAATCTCAGAAATCTCAGAAATTTCAAAATTCTCAGAATTCTGAGAAATCTTAGAATTTTAAAAAAAGAAATCTCAAACATCATAGAATTTTAAAAAATCTCAGAAATCTCAAAACTCTCAAATATCTCAGAATTTTCAAAAATTTTTAAATCTCAGAAGTTTCAGAAATCTTAGAAATCTCAGATATCTCACAATTCTCAGAAAACTCAGAAATTCCAAAATCTCAGGAATCTCAGAAATTACAAAAATCTCATGAATCTCCGAAATCTCACAAATCGTCGAAATTAAAAATCTCAGAATTTTCAAGAATCTTCGAATTTTCAATTTCAGAAATCTCAGAAATTTCAGTAATCTTAAAAAATTTCAGAAAACCCAGAAACTTCAAAAATCTCAGCATTTTAAGATTCATCAGAAATCTCAGAAATCTCAGAAATTTCAAAAATTTTAGAAATCTCAGTCTTTTGAAAATAGCTCATATATCTCAGAATTCTCAGAAATCTTTAAAATTTCAAAATTCTCAGAATTTTCAAAAATCTCAGAAATTTCGAAAATCTTAGAATTTTCAAAAATCTCGGAAAAAAATATTCAGAAATCTCAGAAAACTCAGAAAAAATCTCAGAATTTTTAAAAATCTCAGAAATCTCAGAAATTTCAAAAAATATCGAAATTCTCAGAAATCTAAGAATTTTCAAAATCATCAGAAATCTTAGAAATCTCAGAGATCTCTTAATTTTTAAAAATCTCAGGAATTTCGAAAAATCTCAAAAATTACAGAAATTTCAAAAATTTCAGAAATCTCAGTACTTTGAAAATAGCTCATACATCTCAGAAATCTCAGAAATCTTTAAAATTTCAAAAAAACTCAGAATTTTCAAAAATCTTAGAATTTTCAAAAATCTCGGAAAAAAAAATTCAGAAATCTCAGAAAACTCAGAAAAAATCTCAGAATTTTTAAAAATCCCAGAAATCTCTAAATTTTTAAAAATCTCAGGAATTTCGAAAAATCTCAAAAATTTCAGAAATATCAGAATCCTCAGAATTCTTTGAAATTTCAAAAATCTTAGAAATTTATAAAATCTCAGAATTTTAAAAAATCTCAAAAAACTCAGAAATATCAGAAATTTTAAAAATCTCAGAATTCTCAGAAATCTAAGAATTTTCATAAATCTCAGAAATTTCAAAAATATCAGATATCTCAGAAATCTAAAAAATCTCAGAAATCTCAGAAATCTAAGATATCTCATATTTCTCAGAATTTTCAGAAATCTCATAAATTTCTAAAATTTCAGAAATCTCAGAAATCTAAAAAATTTCATAGTCTCAGATGTCACAGAAATCTTAGAAATTCTAAAAATCTCAGAACTCTCAGAAATCTAAGAATTTTAAAAATATCAGAATTTTTAAAAATCTCAGAAATCTCATAAATCTCAGAAATTTCAAAAAATCTCAGAATTCTCAAGAATCTAAGAATTTTCAAAAATTTGAGAAATCATAGAAATCTCAGAAATCTTACAATTTTTAGAAATCTCAGGAATCTCAGAAATCTCAGAAATATGAAATATGTCAAAATTCTCAGAAATCTTTAAAATTTCAAAAATCTCAAAATTCTTAGAAATCCATGAATTTTCAACAATCTCAGAATTTTTAAAAATCTCAGAAATCTCAAAAATCTCAGAAATTTCAAAACATCTCAGAATTCTCCAAAATCCAAGAAATTTCAAAACATCTCAGAATTCTCCAAAATCCAAGAATTTTCAACAATCAATCTTTAACATCAACAACAACTATCAACAATTTTAAAAATCTCACAAATCTCATAAATATCAGAAATTTCAAAAATTCTCAGAATTCTCAGAAATCTAAGAATTTTCAAAAATTTGAGAAATCATAGAACTCTCAGAAGTCTTAGAATTTTTAAAAATCTCAGGAATCTCAGAAATCTCAGAAATATGAAATATGTCAAGATTCTCAGAAATCCATGAATTTTCAACAATCTCATAATTTTTAAAAATCTCAGAAATCTCATAAATCTCAGAAATTTCAAAAAATCTCAGAATTCTCAAAAATCTTAGAATTTTCAAAAATCTCAGAAATTTCAAAAAACTAAGAAATTTCAAAAATCTCATAAATCTCAGAAAATTCTGTAATCTAAAAAAATTCAGATGTCTCAGAAACTTCAAAAATCTCAGAATTCTACGATTTCTCAGAAATCTCATAAATCAAAGAATTTTCAAAACTCTCAGAAATCTCACAATTTTTAAAAATCTCAGGAATTTCGAATAATCTCAGATAATTCAAAAATATCAGAATTCTCAGAATTCTTTGAAATTTCAAAAATCTTATAATTTTATAAAATATCAGAATTTTAAAAAAAGAAATCTCAGAAATCTCAGAAATTTCAAAATTCTCAGAATTCTGAGAAATCTTAGAATTTTAAAAAAAGAAATCTCAAACATCATAGAATTTTAAAAAATCTCAGAAATCTCAAAACTCTCAAATATCTCAGAATTTTCAAAAATTTTTAAATCTCAGAAGTTTCAGAAATCTTAGAAATCTCAGATATCTCACAATTCTCAGAAAACTCAGAAATTCCAAAATCTCAGGAATCTCAGAAATTACAAAAATCTCATGAATCTCCGAAATCTCACAAATCGTCGAAATTAAAAATCTCAGAATTTTCAAGAATCTTCGAATTTTCAATTTCAGAAATCTCAGAAATTTCAGTAATCTTAAAAAATTTCAGAAAACCCAGAAACTTCAAAAATCTCAGCATTTTAAGATTTATCAGAAATCTCAGAAATCTCAGAAATTTCAAAAATTTTAGAAATCTCAGTCTTTTGAAAATAGCTCATATATCTCAGAATTCTCAGAAATCTTTAAAATTTCAAAATTCTCAGAATTTTCAAAAATCTCAGAAATTTCGAAAATCTTAGAATTTTCAAAAATCTCGGAAAAAAATATTCAGAAATCTCAGAAAACTCAGAAAAAATCTCAGAATTTTTAAAAATCTCAGAAATCTCAGAAATTTCAAAAAATATCGAAATTCTCAGAAATCTAAGAATTTTCAAAATCATCAGAAATCTTAGAAATCTCAGAGATCTCTTAATTTTTAAAAATCTCAGGAATTTCGAAAAATCTCAAAAATTACAGAAATTTCAAAAATTTCAGAAATCTCAGTACTTTGAAAATAGCTCATACATCTCAGAATTCTCAGAAATCTTTAAAATTTCAAAAAAACTCAGAATTTTCAAAAATCTTAGAATTTTCAAAAATCTCGGAAAAAAAATTTCAGAAATCTCAGAAAACTCAGAAAAAATCTCAGAATTTTTAAAAATCCCAGAAATCTCTAAATTTTTAAAAATCTCAGGAATTTCGAAAAATCTCAAAAATTTCAGAAATATCAGAATCCTCAGAATTCTTTGAAATTTCAAAAATCTTAGAAATTTATAAAATCTCAGAATTTTAAAAAATCTCAAAAAACTCAGAAATATCAGAAATTTTAAAAATCTCGGAATTCTCAGAAATCTAAGAATTTTCATAAATCTCAGAAATTTCAAAAATATCAGATATCTCAGAAATCTAAAAAATCTCAGAAATCTCAGAAATCTAAGATATCTCATATTTCTCAGAATTTTCAGAAATCTCATAAATTTCTAAAATTTCAGAAATCTCAGAAATCTAAAAAATTTCATAGTCTCAGATGTCACAGAAATCTTAGAAATTCTAAAAATCTCAGAACTCTCAGAAATCTAAGAATTTTAAAAATATCAGAATTTTTAAAAATCTCAGAAATCTCATAAATCTCAGAAATTTCAAAAAATCTCAGAATTCTCAAGAATCTAAGAATTTTCAAAAATTTGAGAAATCATAGAAATCTCAGAAATCTTACAATTTTTAAAAATCTCAGGAATCTCAGAAATCTCAGAAATATGAAATATGTCAAAATTCTCAGAAATCTTTAAAATTTCAAAAATCTCAAAATTCTTAGAAATCCATGAATTTTCAACAATCTCAGAATTTTTAAAAATCTCAGAAATCTCAAAAATCTCAGAAATTTCAAAACATCTCAGAATTCTCCAAAATCCAAGAAATTTCAAAACATCTCAGAATTCTCCAAAATCCAAGAATTTTCAACAATCAATCTTTAACATCAACAACAACTATCAACAATTTTAAAAATCTCACAAATCTCATAAATATCAGAAATTTCAAAAATTCTCAGAATTCTCAGAAATCTAAGACTTTTCAAAAATTTGAGAAATCATAGAACTCTCAGAAGTCTAACAATTTTTAAAAATCTCAGGAATCTCAGAAATCTCAGAAATATGAAATATGTCAAAATTCTCAGAAATCCATGAATTTTCAACAATCTCATAATTTTTAAAAATCTCAGAAATCTCATAAATCTCAGAAATTTCAAAAAATCTCAGAATTCTCAAAAATTTTAGAATTTTCAAAAATCTCAGAAATTTCAAAAAACTAAGAAATTTCAAAAATCTCATAAATCTCAGAAAATTCTGTAATCTAAAAAAATTCAGATGTCTCAGAAACTTCAAAAATCTCAGAATTCTACGATTTCTCAGAAATCTCATAAATCTAAGAATTTTCAAAAATCTCAGAAATCTCACAATTTTTAAAAATCTCAGGAATTTCGAAAAATCTCAGATAATTCAAAAATATCAGAATTCTCAGAATTCTTTGAGATTTCAAAAATCTTATAATTTTATAAAATATCAGAATTTTAAAAAAAGAAATCTCAGAAATCTCAGAAATTTCAAAAACCTCAGAATTCTGAGAAATCTTAGAATTTTAAAAAAAGAAATCTCAAACATCATAGAATTTTAAAAAATCTCAGAAATCTCAAAACCCTCAAATATCTCATAATTCTTTGATTTTTTAAATATCTCAGAATTTTCAAAAATTTTTGAAATCTCAGTAGTTTCAGAAATCTTAGAAATCTCAGATATCTCAGAATTAACAGAAAACTCAGAAATTCCAAAATCTCAGGAATCTCAGAAATTAAAAAAGTCTCATAAATCTCGGAAATCTCACAAATCGTTGAAATTGAAAATCTCAGAATTTTCAAGAATCTTAGAATTTTCAAATTCAGAAATCTCAGAAATTTCAGTTATCTTAAAAAATTTCAGATAACCCAATTCTTCAAAAATCTCAGAATTTTAAGATTTATCAGAAATCTCAGAAATCTCAGAAATTTCAAAAATTTCAGAAATCTCAGTATTTTGAAAATAGCTCATATATCTCAGAATTCTCAGAAATCTTTTAAATTTCAAAATTCTCAGAATTTTCAAAAATCTCAGAAATTTCTAAAATCTTAGAATTTTCAAAAATCTCGGAAAAAAATTCAGAAATCTTAGAAAACTCAGAAAAAATCTCAGAATTTTTAAAAATCTCAGAAATCTCTAAATTTTTAAAAATCTCAGGAATTTTGAAAAATCTCAAAAATTTCAGAAATATCAAAATTCTCAGAATTCTTTGAAATTTCAAAAATCTTAGAATTTCATAAAATCTCAGAATTTTAAAAAATCTCAGAAATCTAAGAAATCTTAGAAATTTCAAAAATCTCAGAATTCTCAGAAATCTAAGAATTTTCATAAATATCAGAAATTTCAAAAATATCAGATATCTCAGAAATCTAAAAAATCTCAGAAATCTCAGAAATCTCATAAATCTTTGATTTTTCAAAAATCTCAGAACTTTTTGAAAATTTCAAAATTTTTTGAAATCGCAGAAGTTTCAGAAATCTTGGAAATTTAAAAATTCTCAGAATTTAAAAAAAACTTTGAATTTTCAGAAATCTCAGAAATCTCAGATATCTCATAATTCTCAGAATCTTCAGAAATCTCATAAATTTCAAAAATTTCAGAAATCTCAGAAATCTAAACAATTCATAATCTCAGATGTCTCAGAAATATCAGAAATTTCAAAAATCTCAGAATTCTCAGAATTCTTACAATTTTCAAAAATCTCAGAATTTTTAAAAATATCAGATATTTCAAAAATCTCATAAATCTCAGAAATTTCAGTAATCTAAAAAATTTCAGGTGTCTCAGAAACTTCAAAAATCTCAGAATTTTACGATTTCTCAGAAATCTAAGAATTTTCAAAAATCTCAGAAATCTTAGATATCTCAGAAATCTCACAATTTTTAAAAATCTCAGGAATTTCGAAAAATCTCAGATATTTCAAAAATAACAGAATTCTCAGAATTCTTTGAAATTTCAAATATCTTATAATTTTATAAATAATCAGAATTTTTCAAAATCTCAGAAATCTCAGAAATATCAAAAATCTCAGAATTCTGAAAAATCTTAGAATTTTAAAAAATCTCAGAAATCTCAAACATCATAGAATTTTCAAAAATCTCAGAAATCTCAAAACTCTCAAATATCTCATAATTCTTTGATTTTTCAAATATCTCAGAATTTTCACAAATTTTTAAAATCGCAGAAGTTTCAGAAATCTTAGAAATCTCAGATATCTCAGAATTCTCAGAAAACTCAGAAATTCCAAAATCTCAGCAATCTCAGGAATTAAAAAAATCTCATAAATCTCCGAAATCTCACAAATCGTTGAAATTAAAAATCTCAGAATTTTCAAGAATCTTAGAATTTTCAATTTCTTCTGAAATTTCGGTAATCTAAAAAATTTCAGATATCTCAGAAACGTCAAAAATCTCAGAATTTTAAGAATTATCAGAAATTTCAGAAATCTCAGAAATTTCAAAAATTTCAGAAATCTCAGCAATTTGAAAATAGCTCATATATCTAAGAATTCTAAGAAATCTTTAAAATTTCAAAAATCTCAGAATTTTCAAAAATCTCAGAAATTTCGAAAATCTTAGAATTTCAAAAATCTCGGAAAAAAAATTCAGAAATCTCAGAAAACTCAGAAAAAATCTCAGAATTTTTAAAAATCTCAGAAATCTCTAAATTTTTAAAATTCTCAGGAATTTTGAAAAATCTCAAAAATTTCAAAAATATCAAAATTCTCAGAATTCTTTGAAATTTCAAAAATCTTAGAATTTTATAAAATCTCAGAATTTAAAAAAATCTCAGAAATCTCAGAAATTTCAGAAATTTCAAAAATCTCAGAATTCTCAGAAATCTTAGAATTTTAAAAATATCAGAATTTTTAAAAATCTCAGAAATTTCATAAAATCTCAGAATTCTCAGAAATCTAAGAATTTTCAAAAATTTGAGAAATCATAGAAATCTCAGAAATCTTACAATTTTTAAAAATCTCAGGAATCTCAGAAATCTCAAAACTCTCAAATATCTCATAATTCTTTGATTTTTCAAATATCTCAGAATTTTCAAAAATTTTTGAAATCTAAGAAGTTTCAGAAATCTTAGAAATCTCAGATATCTCAGAATTCTCAGAAAACTCAGAAATTCCAAAATCTCAGGAATCTCAGAAATTACAAAAATCTCATAAACCTCCGAAATCTCACAAATCGTTGAAATTAAAAATCTCAGAATTTTCAAGAATCTTCGAATTTTCAATTTCAGAAATCTCAGAAATTTCAGTAATCTAAAAAATTTCAGAAAACCCAGAAACTTCAAAAATCTCAGAATTTTAAGATTTATCAGAAATCTCAGAAATTTCAAAAATTTCAGAAATCTCAGTATTTTGAAAATAGCTCATATATCTCAGAATTCTCAGAAATCTTTTAAATTTCAAAATTCTCAGAATTTTCAAAAATCTCAGAAATTTCTAAAATCTTAGATTTTTCAAAAATCTCGGAAAAAAATTTTCAGAAATCTCAGAAAACTCAGAAAAAATCTCAGAATTTTAAAAAATCTCAGAAATCTCAGAAATTTCAAAAAATATCGATATTCTCAGAAATCTAAGAATTTTCAAAATCATCAGAAATCTTAGAAATCTCAGAAATCTCTTAACTTTGAAAATTCTCAGGAATTTCGAAAAATCTCAAAAATTTCAGAAAAATCAGAATTCTCAGAATTCTTTGTAATTTCAAAAATCTTAGAATTTTATAAAATCTCAGAATTTTTTAAAATCTAAGAAATCTCAGAAATTTAAAAAATCTCAGAATTCTCAGAAGTCTAAGAATTTTCATAAATCTCAGAAATCTCAAAAATATCAGATATCTCAGAAATCTTAAAAATCTCATAAATCTCAGGAATCTCATAAATCTTTGATTTTTCAAAAATCTCAGAATTTTTTGAAAATTTCAAAATTTTTTGAAATCTCAGAAGTTTCAGAAATCTTAGAAATTTCAAAATTCTCAGAATTTAAAAAAAAACTTTGAATTTTCAGAAATCTCAGAAATCTCAGATATCTCATAATTCTCAGAATTTTCAGAAATCTCTTAAATTTCAAAAATCTCAGAAATCTCAGAAATTAAAAAAAAAATTCAGAATTCTCAGAAATCTAAGAATTTTCATAAATTTCAGAAATTTCAAAAATATCAGATATCTCAGAAATCTAAAAAATCTCATTATTTTCAGAAATCTCATAAATCTTTGATTTTTCAAAAATCTCTGAATTTTTTGAAAATTTCAAAATTTTATGAAATCTCAGAAGTTTCAGAAATCTTAGAAATTTAAAATTTCTCAGAATTTAAAAAAAACTTTGAATTTTCAGAAATCTCAGAAATCTCAGATATCTCATAATTCTCAGAATTTTCAGAAATCTCATAAATTTCAAAAATCTCAGAAATCTCAGAAATTTAAAAAAAAAATTCAGAATTCTCAGAAATCTAAGAATTTTCATAAATCTCAGAAATTTCAAAAATATCAGATATCTCAGAAATCTCAAAAATCTCATAAATCCCAGAAATCTCATAAATCTTTGATTTTTCAAAAATCTCAGAATTTTTTGAAAATTTCAAAAATTTTTGAAATCTCAGAAGATTCAGAAATCTAAGAAATTTTAAAATTCTCAGAATTTAAAAAAAACTTTGAATTTTCAGAAATCTCAGAAATCTCAGATATCTCATAATTCTCAGAATCTTCAGAAATCTCATAAATTTCAAAAATTTCAGAAATCTCAGAAATCTAAACAATTCATAATCTCAGATGTCTCAGAAATATCAGAAATTTCAAAAATCTCAGAATTCTCAGAATTCTTACAATTTTCAAAAATCTCAGTATTTTTAAAAATATCAGATATTTCAAAAATCTCATAAATCTCAGAAATTTCAGTAATCTAAAAAATTTCAGGTGTCTCAGAAACTTCAAAAATCTCAGAATTTTACGATTTCTCAGAAATCTAAGAATTTTCAAAAATCTCAGAAATCTTAGATATCTCAGAAATCTCACAATTTTTAAAAATCTCAGGAATTTCGAAAAATCTCAGATATTTCAAAAATAACAGAATTCTCAGAATTCTTTGAAATTTCAAATATCTTATAATTTTATAAATAATCAGAATTTTTCAAAATCTCAGAAATCTCAGAAATATCAAAAATCTCAGAATTCTGAAAAATCTTAGAATTTTAAAAAATCTCAGAAATCTCAAACATCATAGAATTTTCAAAAATCTCAGAAATCTCAAAACTCTCAAATATCTCATAATTCTTTGATTTTTCAAATATCTCAGAATTTTCACAAATTTTTGAAATCGCAGAAGTTTCAGAAATCTTAGAAATCTCAGATATCTCAGAATTCTCAGAAAACTCAGAAATTCCAAAATCTCAGCAATCTCAGGAATTAAAAAAATCTCATAAATCTCCGAAATCTCACAAATCGTTGAAATTAAAAATCTCAGAATTTTCAAGAATCTTAGAATTTTCAATTTCTTCTGAAATTTCGGTAATCTAAAAAATTTCAGATATCTCAGAAACGTCAAAAATCTCAGAATTTTAAGAATTATCAGAAATCTCAGAAATCTCAGAAATTTCAAAAATGTCAGAAATCTCAGTATTTTGAAAATAGCTCATATATCTCAGAATTATCAGAAATCTTAAAAATTTCAAAATTCACAGAATTTTCAAAAATCTCAGAAATTTCGAAAATCCTAGAATTTTCAAATATCTCGGAAAAAAAATTTCGGAAATCTCAGAAAAAATCTCAGAATTTTTAAAAATCTCAGAAATTTCAAAAAATATCGAAATTCTCAGAAATCTAAGAATTTTCAAAATCATCAGAAATCTTAGAAATCTCAGAAACTCTTAACTTTGAAAAATCTCAGGAATTTCGAAAAATCTCAAAAATTTCAGAAATATCAGAATTCTCAGAATTCTTTGAAATTCCAAAAATCTTAGAATTTTATAAAATCTCAGAATTTTTAAAAATCTCAGAAATCTCAGAAATTTAAAAAATATCAGAATTCTCAGAAATCTAAGAATTTTCATAAATCTCAAAAATTTCAAAAATATCAGATATCTCAGAAATCTAAAAAATCTCATAAATCTCAGGAATCTTATAAATCTTTGATTTTTCAAGAATCTCAGAATTTTTTGAAAATTTCAAAATTTTTTGAAATCTCAGAAGTTTCAGAAGTCTTAGAAATTTCAGAATGCTCAGAATTTAAAAAAACTTTGATTTTCAGAAATCTCAGAAATCTCAGATATCTCATAATTCTCAGAATTTTCAGAAATCTTTGATATTTCCAAAATTTCAAAAATCTCAGAAATCTAAAAAATTTCATAGTCTCAGATGTCTCAGAAATCTCAGAAATTTCAAAAATCTCAGAATTCTCAGAAATCTAAGAATATTTAAAATATCAGAATTTTAAAAAATCTCAGAAATCTCATTAATCTCAGATATTTCAAAAAATCTCAGAATTCTTTGAAATCTAAGAATTTTCTAAAATTCTTAGATTCATAGAAATCATAGAAATCTAAGGAATCTTACAATTTTTTAAAATCTCAGGAATCTCAGAAATCTCAGAAATATGAAACATGTCAAAATTCTCAGAAATCTTTAAAATTTCATAAATCTCAGAATTCTCAGAAATCCAAGAATTTTCAACAATCTCAGAATTTTTAAAAATCTCAGAAATCTCAAAAATCTCAGAAATTTCAAAACATCTCAGAATTCTCCAAAATCCCAGAATTTTCAACAATCAATCTTCAACATCAACAACAACATTCAACAATCAACAACAATCAACAATTTTAAAAATCTCACAAATCTCATAAATCTCAGAAATTTAAAAAATTCTCAGAATTCTCAGAAATCTTAGAATTTTCAAAAATTTGAGAAATCATAGAACTCTCAGAAGTCTTACAATTTTTAAAAATTTCAGGAATCTCAGAAATCTCAGAAACATTAAATATGTCAAAATTCTCAGAAATCCATGAATTTTCAACAATCTCAGAATTTTTAAAAATCTCAGAAATCTCATAAATCTCAGAAATTTCAAAAAATCTCAGAATTCTCAAAAATCTTAGAATTTTCAAAATTCTCAGAAATTTCAAAAATCTCATAAATCTCAGAAAATTCTGTAATTTAAAAAATTTCAGATGTCTCATAAACATAAAAAATCTCAGAATTTTACGATTTCTCAGAAATCTCATAAATCTAAGAATTTTCAAAAATCTCGGAAATCTCACAATTTTTAAAAATCTCAGGAATTTCGAAAAATCTCAGATAATTCAAAAATATCAGAATTCTCAGAATTCTTTGAAATTTCAAAAATCTTATTATTTTATAAAATATCAAAATTTTTAAAAATCTCAGAATTCTCAGAAATCTCAGAAATTTCAAAAAATCTCATAAATCTCAGAAATTTCAGTAATCTAAAAAGTTTCAGATATCTCAGAAATTTCAGTAATTTAATAAATTTCAGAAATCTCAGAAATTTCAAAAATTTCAGAAATCTCAGTAATTTGAAAATAGCTCATATATCTAAGAATTCTAAGAAATCTTTAAAATTTCAAAAATCTCAGAATTTTCAAAAATCTCAGAAATTTCGAAAATCTTAGAATTTCAAAAATCTCGGAAAAAAAATTCAGAAATCTCAGAAAACTCAGAACAAATCTCAGAATTTTTAAAAATCTCAGAAATCTCTAAATTTTTAAAATTCTCAGGAATTCAATTTCAGAAATCTCAGAAATTTCAAAAATCTAAAAAATTTCAGATATCGCAAAATCTCAGCATTTTAAGATTTATCAGAAATCTCAGAAATCTCAGAAATTTCAAAAATTTCAGAAATCTCAGTCTTTTGAAAATAGCTCATAAATCTCAGAATTCTCAGAAATCTTCAAAATTTCCAAATTCTCAGAATTTTCAAAAATCTCAGAAATTTCGAAAATCTTAGAATTTTCAAAAATCTCGGAAAAAAAATTCTGAAATCTCAGAAAACTCAGAAAAAATCTCAAAATTTTTAAAAATCTCAAAATTCTCAGAAATTTCAAAAAATATCGAAATTCTCAGAAATCTAAGAATTTTCATAAATCTCAGAAATCTCAAAAATATCAGATATCTCAGAAATCTTAAAAATCTCATAAATCTCAGGAATCTCATAAATCTTTGATTTTTCAAAAATCTCAGAATTTTTTGAAAATTTCAAAATTTTTTGAAATCTCAGAAGTTTCAGAAATCTTAGAAATTTCAAAATTCTCAGAATTTAAAAAAAAACTTAGAATTTTCAGAAATCTCAGAAATCTCAGATATCTCATAATTCTCAGAATTTTCAGAAATCTCTTAAATTTCAAAAAATTCAGAAATCTCAGAAATCAAAAAAATTTCATAATCTCAGATGTCTCAGAAATCTCAGAAATTTCAAAAATCTCAGAATTCTTAGAAATCTAAGAATATTTAAAATATCAGAATTTTAAAAAATCTCAGAAATCTCATAAATCTCAGAAATTTCAAAAAATCTCAGAATTCTTTGCAATCTAAGAATTTTCAAAAATTCTTAGATTCATAGAAATCATAGAAATCTCAGGAATCTTACAATTTTTAAGAATCTCAGGAATCTCAGAAATCTCAGAAATATGAAATGTGTCAAAATTCTCAGAAATCTTTAAAATTTCAAAAATCTCAGAATTCTTAGAAATCCATGAATTTTAAACAATCTCAGAATTTTTCAAAATCTCAGAATTCTCATTAATCTTAGAATTTTCAAAAATCTCAGATATTTCAAAAATCTCAGAAATTTCAAAAATCTCATAAATCTCAGAATATTCTGTAATCTTAAAAAATTTCAGATGTCTCAGAAACTTCAAAAATCTCAGATTTTTACGATTTCTCAGAAATCTCAGAAATCTAAGAATTTTTAAAAATCTCAGAAATGTCAGAAATCTCAGAAATTTCAAAAATCTAAGAATTCTGAGAAATCCTAAGATTGAAATTGTTAAAAAATCTCAGAACTCTCAAACATCATAGAATTTTGAAAAATCTCAGAAATCTCTGAAATTTAAAATAATATCAAAATTCTCAGAAATCTAAGAATTTTTAAAAACCTCAGAAATCTCTTAATTTTTAAAAATCTCAGGATTTTCGAAAAATCTCAAAAATTACAGAAATTTCAAAAATTTCAGAAATCTCAGTACTTTGAAAATAGCTCATATATCTCAGAATTCTCAGAAATCTCAGAAATTTAAAAAATCTCGGAATTTTCAAAAATCTTAGAATTTTCAAAAATCTCGGAAAAAAAATTTCAGAAATATCAGAAAACTCAGAAAAAATCTCAGAATTTTTTAAAATCTCAGAAATCTCTAAATTTTTTAAAATCTCAGGAATTTTGAAAAAACTCAAAAATTTCAGATATATCAGAATCCTCAGAATTCTTTGAAATTTCAAAAATCTTAGAAATTTATAAAATCTCAGAATTTTAAAAAATCTCAAAAAACTCAGAAATATCAGAAATTTAAAAAATCTCAGAATTCTCAGAAATCTAAGAATTTCCATAAATCTCAGAAATTTCAAAAATATCAGATATCTCAGAAATCTAAAAAATCTCAGAAATCTCAGAAATCTCATAAATCTTTGATTTTTCAAAAATCTCAGAATTTTTTGAAAATTTCAAAATTTTTTGAAATCTCAGAAGTTTCAGAAATCTTGGAAATTTAAAAATTCTCAGAATTTAAAAAAAAACTTTGAATTTTCAGAAATCTCAGAAATCTCAGATATCTCATAATTCTCAGAATTTTCAGAAATCTCATAAATTTCAAAAATTTCAGAAATCTCAGAAATCTAAACAATTCATAATCTCAGATGTCTCAGAAATATCAGAAATTTCAAAAATCTCAGAATTCTCAGAATTCTTACAATTTTCAAAAATCTCAGAATTTTCAAAAATCTCAGAAATTTCAGTAATCTAAAAAATTTCAGATGTCTCAGAAACTTCAAAAATCTCAGAATTTTACGATTTCTCAGAAATCTAAGAATTTTCAAAAATCTCAGAAATCTTAGATATCTCAGAAATCTCACAATTTTTAAAAATCTCAGGAATTTCGAAATATCTCAGATATTTCAAAAATATCAGAATTCTCAGAATTCTTTGAAATTTCAAAAATCTTATAATTTTATAAAATATCAAAATTTTTAAAAATCTCAGAAATCTCAGAAATTTCAAAAACCTCAGAATTCTGAGAAATCTTAGAATTGTAAAAAATCTCAGAAATCTCAAACATCATAGAATTTTGAAAAATCTCAGAAATCTCAGAAATTTTAAAAAATATCAAAATTCTCAGAAATCTTAGAAATCTCAGAAATCTCTTAATTTAAAAAAATCTCAGGAATTTCGAAAAATCTCAAAAATTACAGAAATTTCAAAAATTTTAGAAATCTCAGTTTTTTGAAAAAAGCTCATATATCTCAGAATTCTCAGAAATCTTTAAAATTTCAAAAATCTCAGAAATTTCGAAAATCTTAGAATTTTTGAAATTAAGAATTTTAGAAAAAATTGAAAAAATTACAGATGTCTCAGAAACTTCAAAAATCTCAGAATTTTACGATTTCTCAGAAAATCTCAGAAATCTTAGAATTTTCAAAAATCTCAGAAATCTCACTTTTTTTTAAAAATCTCAGGTATTTCAAAAAATATCAGGAATTTCGAAAAATCTCAGATATTTCAAAAATATCAGAATTCTCAGAATTCTTTGAAATTTCAAAAATCTTATAAATTTTATAAAATATCAAAATGTTTTAAAAATCTCAGAAATCTCAGAAATTTCAAAAACCTCAGAATTCTGAGAAATCTTAGAATTGAAAAAAATCTCAGAAATCTTAAACATCATAGAATTTTGAAAAATCTCAGAAATCTCAGAAATTTTAAAAAATATCAAAATTCTCTGAAATATTATAAATCTCAGAAATCTCTTAATTTAAAAAAATCTCAGGAATTTCGAAAAATCTCAAAAATTACAGAAATTTCAAAAATTTCAGAAATCTCAGTTTTTTGAAAATAGCTCATACATCTCAGAATTCTCAGAAATCTTTAAAATTTCAAAAATCTCAGAAATTTCGAAAATCTTAGAATTTTCAAAAATCTCGGAAAAAAAATTCAGAAATCTCATAAAACTCAGAAAAAATCTTAGAATTTTTTAAAATCCCAGAAATCTCTAAATTTTTAAAAATCTCAGGAATTTTGAAAAATCTCAAAAATTTCAGAAATATCAGAATTCTCAGAATTCTTTGAAATTTCAAAAATCTTAGAATTTTATAAAATCTCAGAATTTTAAAAATCTCAGAAATCTCAGAAATATCAGAAATTTAAAAAATCTCAGAATTCTCAGAAATCTAAGAATTTTCATAAATCTCAGAGATTTCAAAAATATCAGATATCTCAGAAATCTAAAAAATCTCATAAATCTCAGAAATCTCGTAAATATTTGAATTTTCAAAAATCTCAGAATTTTTTGAAAATTTCAAAATTTTTTGAAATCTCAGAAGTTTCAGAAATCTTAGAAATTTAAAAATTCTCAGAATTTAAAAAAAAACTTTGAATTTTAAGAAATCTCAGAAATGTCAGATATCTCATAATTCTCAGAATTTTCAGAAATCTCATAAATTTCAAAAATTTCAGAAATCTCAGAAATCCAAAAAATTCATAATCTCAGAATTCTCTGAAATCTTACAATTTTCAAAAATCTCAGAATTTTTAAAAATCTCAGATATTTCAAAAATCTCTTAAATCTCAGAAATTTCAAAAAATCTCAGGATTCTCAATAATCTCAGATATTTAAAAATCTCATAAATCTCAGAAATTTCAGTTATCTAAAAAATTTCAGATGTCTCAGAAACTTCACAAATCTCAGAATTTTACGCTTTCTCAGAAATCTCAGAAATCTAAGAATTTTCAAAAATCTCAGAAATCTTAGATATCCCAGAAATCTCACAATTTTTAAAAATCTCAGGAATTTCGAAAAATCTCAGATATTTCAAAAATAACAGAATTCTCAGAATTCTTTGAAATTTCAAAAATCTTATAATTTTATAAAATATCAGAATTTTTCAAAATCTCAGAAATCTCAGAAATTTCAAAAATCTCAGAATTCTGAGAAATCTTAGAATTTTAAAAAATCTCAGAAATCTCAAGCATCATAGAATTTTCAACAATCTCGGGAATCTCAAAACTCTTAAATATCTCATAATTCTATGATTTTTCAAATATCTCAGAATTTTCAAAAAAAATTGAAATCTCAGAAGTTTCAGAAATCTTAGAAAAATTAAAAATCTCAGAATTTAAAAAATCTTTGAATTTTCAAAAATCTCAGAAATCTTAGATATCTCATTATTCTCAGAATTTTCAGAAATCTAAAAAATCTCATAAATCTCATTAATCTTTGAATTTTCAAAAATCTCAGAATTTACAAAAAGCTTAGAATTTTCAAAAATCTCAAAAATAACACATATTTCAGAAATTTAAAAATCTCAGAAATCTAAAAAATCTCAAAAATCTAAGAAATCTTTGAAATTTCAATAATAACAATAGAATTTCAAGAAATTTTGAAAATCTCAAAAATGTTAAAAATCTCAAAAATTTCAAATATCTCAGAATTTTCAAAAATCTCAGAAATTTCAGATATTTCAAATATCTTACAAATTTTAAAAATCTCAGAAATCTTAGGATTTCAAAAAATATTAAAATTCTACAATTCTCAGAATATTCAAAAATCTCAAAATTTTAAGAAATTTTGAAAATCTCAAAAATTTTGAAAATCTCAAAAATTTTAAAAATCCCAGAAATTACAAAAATCTCAGAATTATCTAAAATCTCAGAAATTTCAGATATCTCAAAAATTTCATAAATTTCAGAAATCTCAGAAATTTCAGAAATCTAAGAATTTTCAAAAATCTCAGAATTTTCAGAAATTTTCTGATTTCAAAAATCATTTGAAATCTTAGGTTTCAAAAAAATATTAAAAATCTAGAACTCACAGAATTTTCAAAAATTTCAAAATTCTTAGAAATCTCAGAAATCTCAGAATTCTCAAAAATTTAAGAATTCTCAAAAATCTCAGAATTTTGAGAACTCCCAGAAATCTAAGAATTTTTAAAAATCTTAGAATTTTCAAAAATCTCAGAAATTTCAGAAATCTCAGAAATTTAAAAATCTCAGAAATCTCAAAATTCTCAGAAATTTCAAAAATTATAGAAATCTCGAAAATCTCAAAAGTCTCATAAATATCCGGAATCTCAGAAATCTCAGAATTTTCAAAAATCTCATAAATCTCATATATTTCAGAAATTTTTGCAATTTCGAAAATCTTAGAATTTTCAAAAATCTCAGAATTTTCAAAAATCACTGAAATTTCTGTAATCTCGAAAATTTTAAAAATTTCAGAAATCTCCGAAATTTCAAAATGGTCAGGAATCTGAGATATCTAAGAAATTTCAAAGATCTCAGAAATTTATAAGATTTTTTAGATTTCTGAGATTTCCGAGATTTCTGAGATGTTTTAAAATTCTGAGATTTTTTCAGATTTTCAGATTTTTTAAATTTCTGAGATTTCTAAGATTTCTGAGATCTTTGAAATTTCAGTCTGCCTCCAGCTTCCGTAGCGAAAGGACGTGTTTCGCTCGAAAGCGTCTTTACGGATCATTTGTATACGGCAGAAAGAGGTTATTATTCTCGAGTGCGAATGCGTAGTCAACGCGATTACCCGTAACGCACCTATCGGTGTCCCCGTCTTACTCCGATATTCGTGCGGAGAGTGTCCCGTTATCCCTATCGATCGACTGGCGATCGACGTGTGCTCCTGTGGTGTTAGTGTGTGTGTCTGCTGATCGTAGCGATAAGCAAGCGTATCAACGCAACGCTATCGCTTTGATCGGCGCTTGTGCTACAAGTTAGTGTGTGTGTATGTCGGTGTGTGTTTACTTGTGCATCGTGTGATACGGTAAGTGTTACCCCTTTTTTATCCGCTCCGTTGTCTCCGGCCCTACCATGGCGGTAGAGCAGGATGCTTCCGACTCTGATCGGGAGAATGATCTTACCAAGGAGGTAAAAAGAAAGCCGGGGCGTCCCAAGGCCGCACCAGCGGCAAAAAAAGTTGCCTTGGATGATAGGCCTTCGACTTCGAAGGCCACATGTAGTAGTGTCACTTTGGCAAAGAGTGCCCAGGTGACAAAAAGTGCCCCGCTAACAAAGAGTGCCCCGCTGGTAGCAACTAACGAGCCGCTATCAGAACACCGAGCGCGTGCTTACCCGCCGTCGTGGGAGGGTAAGCCAATAGTGTATTTTATGCCGCGAGTTAAACAACTCGATGTAAGGACGATCGCGGCATCGTTATTCAAAAAGTACCCGGGCGTTGCCGATGTTTTTCGGATGCGCCCAAACAAGATCAGGGTTACCGCAAAGGACCGGGCTCAAGCCAACGTCATTGCGGCTGACCCAGAATATACGGAGCACTATCGTGTTTATATTCCCGGTAGTTTGGTTGAGGTTTCCGGCGTAATCGAGGATTTCGATTACCCTGAGGAGGAAGTGGTGCAATTGGGCTTGGGGGTTTTTCAAACCCCAAACTCGCCCAAGATAAAAGTGCTTGAAGCGAAAAAGCTCTTCAAGCTTGATGCTTCAAGTAAGCAAGAAAAAAAAATACATTCCGACTTCCTCAATCAGGGTTACGTTTGAGGGTACGGTACTCCCGCAGGCCCTCATTCTAGAAGGCCTCCGGATACCCATTGACCGGCCGTACGTACCAAGGGTGGCCACCTGTTCAAAGTGCAGTCGGATTGGGCATGCCGATCCGTTTTGCACTCGCAAAACTTCCTGTGGAAAATGCAGAGGGGCACATGCCACCGATGAGTGCAAAGCCCCTTCCCAGAAATGCTCGCATTGTCGGGATGAGTGGCATGAGGTAGCTTTGTGCCCCGTGTACCGAAAACTCCAAAAGGAGCAGACGAAAACAATTTCCGAGAGGGCACGCGGATCGTACAGCGATGCTCTAAAGGGAGCAAACGCATCAAACCCTTTTGCTGTTTTGGGTACAGATGCAAATGGCAAGTCCAGCCCGACTGCACTCGAACAGGTGCCATTGAGACCGGTGAAGAGAGTACCTTATAAAAAGGTACAAAGGAAAGTCCTAAGGACAAAAACTAAATCCTTGGCACAACAGCGTCTCGCCAAAGCTAAAGCTTCCACCCCAGTCCAAAAACGAGATGCTGAACATCCCATTCCCGCTCCCCAAATTTCCAGGAAGGAGCCCAAGAAAAAGCGATCTCCCCGGACCGAAGCCCCTCTGGAAAGCTTGGCTTTTCCAATCGGGGGTTGTCCGAAAACCCCTACCCCGTCCCTTTCCGAGATCCTAGAGTCCCTCCTCATGACCCTCAACCTCCCGCAGCACCTGCACATGATCGCTACTTGGGCCCTTCCTTTCGTGAAGGGGATGATCAAACAGTGGCTGGCCCAATGGCCATGCTTAAGCATGATGGTCCGATTGGACGATTAATTCCTCCAAGGGCTACCATCTTACAGTGGAACTGTAGGAGTTTGCTTGGCAAGCTAGACTCCTTTAAAGCATTAGTGGGCGAGCACAACTGCGATGTGTTCGCCCTCTGTGAAACTTGGCTATCGGAAGAAATTAATCTTACCTTCCCTGGATATAATATAATCCGTGAAGATCGCATTACAAGGGGTGGGGGAGTACTAATTGGTGTTCGAAAGAGTCACGCTTTCAACAGAATACCTACCCCTAGGCAAGAAATGATCGAAACTGTCGCAGTCAAGGCAAAAATTGGCGATCTTCACGTGACAATTGCATCCATATATATCCCCCCGATAGCCAACAATGAAAAAGAAAAAATTGAAAAGATCAAAGAGGATCTTGGAAATTTAGCAGCGGTCTTGATTGGACCACTTTTGATCCTGGGAGATTTCAACTCCCATGGAATCGACTGGGGCTGCGATAAGGATGACATTCGCGCTCCAATTATCCGAGACATCTGCGACAGATTTGGGTTTTCAATCCTCAACTCAGGAGAGGCAACTAGGATGCACACACCGAAGAGTAGGGCGAGTGCACTGGACCTGTCTCTATGTCCATCAGCGATGGCCCTGGATTTTAGCTGGAAGGTGATCCAGGACCCTATCGGCAGTGATCACTTGCCGATAGAAATTTCCTACATCAAGGGAGGATGTCCAGGAGGTGGAATCCCCGTTAAATGTGACTTAACGAGGAACATCGACTGGACAAGATACGGTGAATTAGTAGCCGCTTCGCTTTCTCTTGACTTGGAAGATTTGTCTCCAGTTCAGGAGTACGAAAAACTTGTTTCAATTATAAACAAGTGCGCTCTTGAAGCCCAAACAAGGCGCTCCCACCAAGCAAGGACATTCAAAAAACCTCCCACTCCTTGGTGGGACAAGGATTGCCAAGCGGCTTTTAATAAGAAGCGGGAGGCGTTTAAAGCATTCCGGGACACGGGCTCAAGGTCTTTATATGAAAAATATAAAGGACTGGAGAGATCGTGTAAAAACCTGTTGAAGGCGAAGAAAAAGGGTTATTGGCGTAGATACGTCAATAACCTAGACCCTTCCCCATCACTTAATTCGCTTTGGAGGATGGCTAGAAGGATGCGAAACAGCAACAACATCAACGAGAGCGAAAGCTTTTCTGGCGAGTGGCTAAATGAATTTGCCCACAAGCTTTGCCCTGATTTCGTTCCTGCGCAGAACTTTCATCAAAATGCGCCTGGCAGTGACCCTATCATGGACTCACCGTTCACTATGGTTGAGCTATCGCTTGCTCTCCTTTCAAGCAAAAATTCTTCCCCAGGCCTGGATCAGATCAACAGCAAACTGCTGCAAAATCTTCCCGACATGGGCAAGAAACGTCTGTTAAGAATCTTCAACGATATGTTGGAGTTCAACAGCGTCCCGCAAGAATGGAGGGAAGTGAAAGTTGTCACTATTTTGAAGCCTGGCAAACCGCCATCAAGACACGATTCATATCGGCCGATATCATTACTTTCGTGTCTGAGAAAACTCCTTGAAAGGATGATTCTTTTACGGTTAGAAGAATGGTTGGAAACCAACAACCTTCTCTCAAGTACTCAGTTTGGTTTTCGTAAAGCCAGAGGTACTAATGACTGTTTAGCGCTTTTGGTGACAGAAATAGAGCTTGCCCGTGCACGCAAGCAGAACATGGGGTCTATCTTCCTTGACATACAGGGGGCATTTGACTCAGTTTCTCCATACAAACTGAGTCAAAAGTTAGAAAATGCGGGCCTGGGACCAAAGTTGAATAACTTATTATTCAACCTTTTGTCGGAAAAAGCTATGAATTTCAAAAATGGTCACGTGCAGTTAAAACGGACCAGTTTCCATGGACAAGCACAAGGGTCCTGCTTGAGCCCACTGTTATATAACTTTTATGTTAGTGAGATAGACTCATGTCTAGCGCCAAACTGCAGTCTTAGACAATTGGCAGACGACGGCGTTATATCTGTTGCAAGCAGAGACGCCGATGAAATACAACTGGCTTTACAAACCACTCTGGACAATCTTTCCGAGTGGTCTGAAAACCTTGGTATCAAGTTCTCTGCAACGAAAACTGAGATGGTAGTCTTTTCTCCTTTTAGCGATACGGGAAAAAACAGGGAGAAAAGGCTATATGACCCGAAAATTGATGTCTTTCTGTATGGTGAAAAGATATCAATTACCGACAATTTTCGATACCTTGGTGTATGGTTCAATTCTAGGCTAAACTGGAGTACTCACTTCACCCGTCTGGTGCAAAAATGCAGTAAAAGAATCAACTTTCTAAGGACAGTCACAGGATTCTGGTGGGGCGCACATCCATCAGACGTCCTGAGACTGTATAAGACAACGGTACTATCCGTATTGGAATATGGAAGCATATGCTTCCATTGGGCATCCAATACGTTGATACTCAAGCTCGAAAGGCTACAGTACCGCTGTCTTAGACTCGCACTAGGGAGCATGAAATCTACACACAACATGTCCCTAGAAGTGATGACCGGAGTGATGCCGCTCAAACTACGTTTTGAAATGCTGTCGCTTCGCCTTCTAGTCCGTTGTTCAGTTTCAAATCCCTTGATAATAGAAAATTTTGAAGCGCTTCTAGAGACAGGTTCTAAGAGCAAAATCCTCAAGATCTACGAAGATTTTGTTGCCCTACAAGTGCATCCTAGCGCTCCACAGGCATTAAATCGTGCTGCCCTTCCTGAGAACTACAGTTCCATTTTAGTAACAGATTCCTCATTGCACGAGGAAATTAAGACCATACCTAATGATCTTCGCCCGAGGGTAGTTCCGGGTATTTTCATGGATAAGTATGGTCATTTAGACCAAATAAGCCAGTACTACACTGATGGATCATCCTCTGAGGAGGGCACTGGCTTCGGTGTTTTTAGCGAGTTCACCGAAGCTTTTTTCAAATTGAGGCAGCCATGTAGTGTTTACACCGCAGAGCTAGCCGCAATATTTTACGCACTATCGATGATAGCAGCGAGACCTTCGGATCAGTACTTCATCTTCACTGATAGCCTTAGTGCTATTGAAGCTCTGAGATCTCCGAAGGCTGTTAAGAGTCAGGATTTCCTCACCATAAAAATCATTGAACTGCTTGGCTCAATGTTCGATAAGGCGTATAGGATCTCGCTAATTTGGGTCCCTTCTCATTGTGGAATTCCCGGCAATGAAAAGGCAGACTCACTGGCCAAAACAGGCGTCCAAGAAGGCGCTTTTTACGACCGACCTATCTTGGCCCAGGAGTTCCTTCGTTTCCCACAGCAACTTTTCCTGTCTCGCTGGCAGAGCATGTGGGAGGCGGATGAACTCGGGCGTTTTCTTTTCTCGATCTCTCCGCAAGTGTCCCTGCGGCCTTGGTTCGATGGGCTCTCTGTGGACCGGGCGTTCATACGGATGATGTCTCGACTGATGTCGAATCATTTTGCGTTGAATGCTCATCTACAGCGTATAACTCTGACTCAGACAAAAGTGTTTGGCTGCGGTGACGGATTCCACGATGTGGATCACCTTCTGTGGTCCTGCGTGGAATTTGAAACCGCAAGACCCTCCTTGATGAGCGCAGTCGAGAATATCGGCAGACGACTGGGTACAGAAATTAGAGAAGTGTTGGCTACCAGTGACCTCCCCTACTTGAGGATCATTTACCGATTCGCCAGAGACAACGGTCTTGTCCTATGATTCCACATCCCTAGTATCCTTCCAATCCTTATTCGTATTCCCCAATTCCTTTTTTGTTAAATGGTGTGTTGTCTATGTTTTAAGTGTATTTTTTGTAGTGCCACGGGTGATCCGATGACTGGGCAACAGCACTCGAGGTGATTCCAACACTGCCGTAAAAGGGAGGCCGGCGTTGTTCAAAGTGCAGTGTTCCCCACTCCAGTCCAGTTTTGGCACATTGAGTTTGACAGTGTTGGCGTCGGGTTCGGGGTGTTTGGCGGGCTCAGTCTCGGGAGTAGTGAAGTCGCTTTCGCTGCTGCGGGATAGAGCTTGTCGATCATCCTTTGATTGGACGTTGACTAGATTGAGCTTGGAATGTCATTGCTGGAATGCACTGGAGAGCACTGTACGCAGACAAATAAATGTTCGTGCTGTCTTAACGATGTCTATTTGTTCGTTACAGTCCAGACCATATCGTAAAGATCAACAATAGAACGGCCACAACACCACCGGAATTCTGATATAATGAACCTCCATCATCACATAGACACAACAATAGTCCTGGACCATCAAAACGCACAACATCCACCAATAGATCATCATCATCATCATCATCATCATCATCATCATCATCATCATCATCATCATCACCAACATCATCATCACCATCACCACAACCATAACCGAGTATGCTCGGGATAAGGCAAAGAATAAGGTGGAAATGCCTTATCAATATAATTGTACTCTTTTTTTCAACACAAGTGGTGTTGACAATACGGCACTGGACCGTCATATTCAATTGTAAATAAATAAATAAATAAATCTTTGAAATTTCTTAGATATCTCAGATTCCTGACATTTTTGAAATTTCTGAGATTTCTGAAATTTTTAAAATTTTCGAGATTACAGAAATTTCAGTGATTTTTGAAAATTCTGAGATTTTTGAAAATTCTAAGATTTTCGAGATTGCAAAAATTTCTGAAATTTATGAGATTTATGAGATTTTTGAAAATTCTGAGATTTCTGAGATTCCGGATATTTATGAGACTTTTGAGATTTTCGAGATTTCTATAATTTTTGAAATTTCTGAGAATTTTGAGAATTTTGAGATTTCTGAGATTTTTAAATTTCTGAGATTTCTGAAATTTCTGAGATTTTTGAAAATTCTAAGATTTTTAAAAATTCTTAGATTTCTGGGAGTTCTCAAAATTCTGAGATTTTTGAGAATTCTTAAATTTTTGAGAATTCTGAGATTTCTGAGATTTCTAAGAATTTTGAAATTTTTGAAAATTCTGTGAGTTCTAGATTTTTAATATTTTTTTGAAACCTAAGATTTCAAAGATCTCTGAAATTTTTGAAATTTCTGATATTTCTGAACCTTCCGAAATTTCTGAAATTTCGAAGATTTTAGAAAATTATGAGATTTATGAAATTTTTGAGATTTTTATAATTTCTGAAAATTCTGAGATTTTTGAAAATTCTTAGATTTCTGAAATTTCTGAGATTTCTGAAATTTATGAAATTTTTGAGATTTCTGAAATTTCTGAGATTTTAGATAATTCTGAGATTTTTGAAATTTCTGGGATTTTTAAAATTTTTGAGATTTTCAAAATTTTTGAGATTTTCAAAATTTCTTAAAATTCTGAGATTTTTGAATATTCTGAGAATTGTAGAATTGTAATATTTTTTGAAATTCTAAGATTTCTGAGATTTTTAAAATTTGTAAGATATTTGAAATATCTGAAATTTCTGAGATTTTTGAAAATTCTGAGATATTTGGAATTTTTGAGATTTTTAACATTTTTGAGATTTTCAAAATTTCTTGAAATTCTATTGTTATTATTGAAATTTCAAAGATTTCTTAGATTTTTGAGATTTTTTAGATTTCTGAGATTTTTAAATTTCTGAAATATCTGTTATTTTTGAGATTTTTGAAAATTCTAAGCTTTTTGTAAATTCTGAGATTTTTGAAAATTCAAAGATTAATGAGATTTATGAGATTTTTTTGATTCCTGAGATTTCTGAGGTGTTTTAAAATTCTGAGATTTCTTGATTTTCAAATTTTTTAAATATCTGAGATTTCTGAGATTTCTGCGATTTTTGAAATTTCTTAGATATCTGACATTCCTGACATTTTTGAAATTTCAGAGATTTCTGAACTTTTTGAAATTTTTGAGATAACTGAAATATCAGAGATTTTTGAGAATTCTGAGATTTTTCAAAATTCTAACATTTTTGAAATTTCTTGGATTTTTAAAATTTCTGAAAATTCTAAGATTTTTGCAAGATTTCAGAGATTACTGAGACATCTGAGATTTATTGGATTTTTGAGATTTTTTAGATTTCTGCGATTTCTGAGATTTTTGAAAATTCTGATATTTCTGAGAATCCGGATATTTTTGATATTTCTGAGATTTCTGAGAGTACTCAAAATTCTGAGATTTTTGAAAATTGTGAGATTTTTGAAAATTCTTAAATTTCTGAGAATTCTGAGATTTTTGAAAATTCTGAGAACTATGGAAATTTTTAAAATTTTGAAAATCTTAGATTTTTTTATAATTTAATTTAATTTTTTTTTAGGTTTCTGAAATTTATGATATTTCTAAGATTTCTTAAATTAACAAAAATTTTGACATTTCTGAAATTTTTGATATTTCTGAGATTTCTGAGATATCTTAAAACTCTGAGAATTATGAAAATTCTGGGATTTTTGAGATTTCTGAGAATTATTGAAATTTCTGAAATATCTGAAATTTTTGAGATTTCGTAAATTTCTGAGATTTTTGAAAATTCTAAGATTTTTGAAATTTCTGAGATTTCCAAAATATCTGAGATTTTTAAAATTTCTGAGACTTCCAGAACTCCTGAAAATTCTGAGATTTTTGAAACTTCAAAGATTTCTGAGATATATGAGATTTATGAGAGTTCTGAGATTTCTGAGATTTTTTGAAACTCTTAGATTTATGAAATTTTAAGATTTTTTAAATTTCTGTAATTTCTGAGAATTCTGAGATTTTTGAAATTTCAAAGATTTCTGCGATTTCTGAAATTTTTGAAAATTCTGAGATTTCAGATAATTCTGAGATTTTTGAGATTTCTGAGATTTCTGAAAATTCTAAGATTTTTGAAATTTCAAAAATATTCTGAGATTTTTGAAAATTCTTAGATTTCTGAGAATGCTTAGATTTCTGAGACTTCTGAGATTTCTGAGAATTCTGAGATTTCTGAGATTTTTTATAAATCTAAGATTTCTAGAACTTTAAGATTTTTAAAATTTCTGAGATTTCTGAGATTTCTGAGATTTTTGAAATTTCCTAGATATTTTCTGAGATTCTGAAATTTTTTAAATTTCTGAGATTTCTGAAATTACTGAGATTTTTGAAAATTCTGAGATTCTTGAAAATTCTTAGATTTTTAAAATTTCTGAAAATTCTTAGATTTTTGAAATATCAAAGATTTCAGAGTTTTCTGAGACTTCTGAGATTTATAAGATTTTTGAGATTTTTGAAAATTCTGAGATTTCTGAGAATCCGGATATTTTTGATATTTCTGAGATTACTGGGAATCCTGAGATTTTTGAAAATTCTTAGTTTTCTGAGAGTTCTCAAAATTCTGAGATTTTTGAAAATTGTGAGATTTTTGAAAATTCTTAAATTTCTGAGAATTCTGAGATTTCTAAGAATTTTGAGATTTTTGAAAATTCTGTGGGTTCTAGAATTTTAATATTTTTTTTAAAACCTAAGATTTCCGAGATCTCTGAAATTTTTGAAATTTCTGATATTTCTGAACTTCCCGAAATTTCTAAAATTTCGAAGATTTTTGAAAATTCTTAGATTTTTGAAAATTCTGAGATTTTTGGAATTTCTGAGATTTTTAAAATTTTTGAGATTTTCTAAATTTCTTAATATTCTGAGATTTTGTATATTCTGAGAATTGCAGAATTTTAATACTTTTTTAAAACCTTAGATTCCTGGGATTTTTAAAATTTCTTAGATGTCTGAAATATCTGAAATTTCTCAGATTTTTGAAAATTCTGTGATATTCGGAATTTTTGAGAACTCAGAATTTTGAGAACTCTCAGAAATCTAAGAATTTTTAAAAATCTCAGAATTTTGAAAAATCTTAGAATTTTCAAAAATCTCAGAAATTTCAGAAATCTCAGAAATTTAAAAATCTCAGAAATCTCAAAATTCTCAAAAATTTCAAAAATTATAGAAATCTCGAAAATCTCAAAAGTCTCATAAATATCCGGAATCTCAGAAATCTCAGAATTTTCAAAAATCTCATAAATCTCATAAATTTCAGAAATTTTTGCAATTTCGAAAATCTTAGAATTTTCAAAAATCTTAGAATTTTCAAAAATCACTGAAATTTCTGTAATCTCGAAAATTTTAAAAATTTCAGAAATCTCCGAAATTTCAAAATGGTCAGGAATCTGAGATATCTAAGAAATTTCAAAGATCTCAGAAATTTATAAGATTTTTTAGATTTCTGAGATTTCCGAGATTTCTGAGATGTTTTAAAATTCTGAGATTTTTTCAGATTTTCAGATTTTTTAAATTTCTGAGATTTCTAAGATTTCTGAGATCTTTGAAATTTCAGTCTGCCTCCAGCTTCCGTAGCGAAAGGACGTGTTTCGCTCGAAAGCGTCTTTACGGATCATTTGTATACGGCAGAAAGAGGTTATTATTCTCGAGTGCGAATGCGTAGTCAACGCGATTACCCGTAACGCACCTATCGGTGTCCCCGTCTTACTCCGATATTCGTGCGGAGAGTGTCCCGTTATCCCTATCGATCGACTGGCGATCGACGTGTGCTCCTGTGGTGTTAGTGTGTGTGTCTGCTGATCGTAGCGATAAGCAAGCGTATCAACGCAACGCTATCGCTTTGATCGGCGCTTGTGCTACAAGTTAGTGTGTGTGTATGTCGGTGTGTGTTTATTTGTGCATCGTGTGATACGGTAAGTGTTACCCCTTTTTTATCCGCTCCGTTGTCTCCGGCCCTACCATGGCGGTAGAGCAGGATGCTTCCGACTCTGATCGGGAGAATGATCTTACCAAGGAGGTAAAAAGAAAGCCGGGGCGTCCCAAGGCCGCACCAGCGGCAAAAAAAGTTGCCTTGGATGATAGGCCTTCGACTTCGAAGGCCACATGTAGTAGTGTCACTTTGGCAAAGAGTGCCCAGGTGACAAAAAGTGCCCCGCTAACAAAGAGTGCCCCGCTGGTAGCAACTAACGAGCCGCTATCAGAACACCGAGCGCGTGCTTACCCGCCGTCGTGGGAGGGTAAGCCAATAGTGTATTTTATGCCGCGAGTTAAACAACTCGATGTAAGGACGATCGCGGCATCGTTATTCAAAAAGTACCCGGGCGTTGCCGATGTTTTTCGGATGCGCCCAAACAAGATCAGGGTTACCGCAAAGGACCGGGCTCAAGCCAACGTCATTGCGGCTGACCCAGAATATACGGAGCACTATCGTGTTTATATTCCCGGTAGTTTGGTTGAGGTTTCCGGCGTAATCGAGGATTTCGATTACCCTGAGGAGGAAGTGGTGCAATTGGGCTTGGGGGTTTTTCAAACCCCAAACTCGCCCAAGATAAAAGTGCTTGAAGCGAAAAAGCTCTTCAAGCTTGATGCTTCAAGTAAGCAAGAAAAAAAAATACATTCCGACTTCCTCAATCAGGGTTACGTTTGAGGGTACGGTACTCCCGCAGGCCCTCATTCTAGAAGGCCTCCGGATACCCATTGACCGGCCGTACGTACCAAGGGTGGCCACCTGTTCAAAGTGCAGTCGGATTGGGCATGCCGATCCGTTTTGCACTCGCAAAACTTCCTGTGGAAAATGCAGAGGGGCACATGCCACCGATGAGTGCAAAGCCCCTTCCCAGAAATGCTCGCATTGTCGGGATGAGTGGCATGAGGTAGCTTTGTGCCCCGTGTACCGAAAACTCCAAAAGGAGCAGACGAAAACAATTTCCGAGAGGGCACGCGGATCGTACAGCGATGCTCTAAAGGGAGCAAACGCATCAAACCCTTTTGCTGTTTTGGGTACAGATGCAAATGGCAAGTCCAGCCCGACTGCACTCGAACAGGTGCCATTGAGACCGGTGAAGAGAGTACCTTATAAAAAGGTACAAAGGAAAGTCCTAAGGACAAAAACTAAATCCTTGGCACAACAGCGTCTCGCCAAAGCTAAAGCTTCCACCCCAGTCCAAAAACGAGATGCTGAACATCCCATTCCCGCTCCCCAAATTTCCAGGAAGGAGCCCAAGAAAAAGCGATCTCCCCGGACCGAAGCCCCTCTGGAAAGCTTGGCTTTTCCAATCGGGGGTTGTCCGAAAACCCCTACCCCGTCCCTTTCCGAGATCCTAGAGTCCCTCCTCATGACCCTCAACCTCCCGCAGCACCTGCACATGATCGCTACTTGGGCCCTTCCTTTCGTGAAGGGGATGATCAAACAGTGGCTGGCCCAATGGCCATGCTTAAGCATGATGGTCCGATTGGACGATTAATTCCTCCAAGGGCTACCATCTTACAGTGGAACTGTAGGAGTTTGCTTGGCAAGCTAGACTCCTTTAAAGCATTAGTGGGCGAGCACAACTGCGATGTGTTCGCCCTCTGTGAAACTTGGCTATCGGAAGAAATTAATCTTACCTTCCCTGGATATAATATAATCCGTGAAGATCGCATTACAAGGGGTGGGGGAGTACTAATTGGTGTTCGAAAGAGTCACGCTTTCAACAGAATACCTACCCCTAGGCAAGAAATGATCGAAACTGTCGCAGTCAAGGCAAAAATTGGCGATCTTCACGTGACAATTGCATCCATATATATCCCCCCGATAGCCAACAATGAAAAAGAAAAAATTGAAAAGATCAAAGAGGATCTTGGAAATTTAGCAGCGGTCTTGATTGGACCACTTTTGATCCTGGGAGATTTCAACTCCCATGGAATCGACTGGGGCTGCGATAAGGATGACATTCGCGCTCCAATTATCCGAGACATCTGCGACAGATTTGGGTTTTCAATCCTCAACTCAGGAGAGGCAACTAGGATGCACACACCGAAGAGTAGGGCGAGTGCACTGGACCTGTCTCTATGTCCATCAGCGATGGCCCTGGATTTTAGCTGGAAGGTGATCCAGGACCCTATCGGCAGTGATCACTTGCCGATAGAAATTTCCTACATCAAGGGAGGATGTCCAGGAGGTGGAATCCCCGTTAAATGTGACTTAACGAGGAACATCGACTGGACAAGATACGGTGAATTAGTAGCCGCTTCGCTTTCTCTTGACTTGGAAGATTTGTCTCCAGTTCAGGAGTACGAAAAACTTGTTTCAATTATAAACAAGTGCGCTCTTGAAGCCCAAACAAGGCGCTCCCACCAAGCAAGGACATTCAAAAAACCCCCCACTCCTTGGTGGGACAAGGATTGCCAAGCGGCTTTTAATAAGAAGCGGGAGGCGTTTAAAGCATTCCGGGACACGGGCTCAAGGTCTTTATATGAAAAATATAAAGGACTGGAGAGATCGTGTAAAAACCTGTTGAAGGCGAAGAAAAAGGGTTATTGGCGTAGATACGTCAATAACCTAGACCCTTCCCCATCACTTAATTCGCTTTGGAGGATGGCTAGAAGGATGCGAAACAGCAACAACATCAACGAGAGCGAAAGCTTTTCTGGCGAGTGGCTAAATGAATTTGCCCACAAGCTCTGCCCCGATTTCGTTCCTGCGCAGAATTTTCATCAAAATGCGCCTGGCAGTGACCC
Source organism: Anopheles maculipalpis (assembly GCF_943734695.1). Taxonomy (NCBI): domain Eukaryota; kingdom Metazoa; phylum Arthropoda; class Insecta; order Diptera; family Culicidae; genus Anopheles; species Anopheles maculipalpis. The sequence goes on along the minus strand of NW_026060574.1, from coordinate 139,582 downwards.
TATCATGGACTCACCGTTCACTATGGTTGAACTATCGCTTGCCCTCCTTTCAAGCAAAAATTCTTCCCCAGGCCTGGATCAGATCAACAGCAAACTGCTGCAAAATCTTCCCGACATGGGCAAGAAACGTCTGTTAAGAATCTTCAACAATATGTTGGAGTTCAACAGCGTCCCGCAAGAATGGAGGGAAGTGAAAGTTGTCACTATTTTGAAGCCTGGCAAACCGCCATCAAGACACGATTCATATCGGCCGATATCGCTACTTTCGTGTATGAGGAAACTCCTTGAAAGGATGATTCTTTTACGGTTAGAAGAATGGTTGGAAACCAACAACCTTCTCTCAAGTACTCAGTTTGGTTTTCGTAAAGCCAGGGGTACTAATGACTGTTTAGCGCTTTTGGTGACTGAAATAGAGCTTGCCCGTGCACGCAAGCAGAACATGGGGTCTATCTTCCTTGACATACAGGGGGCATTTGACTCAGTTTCTCCATACAAACTGAGTCAAAAGTTAGAAAATGCGGGCCTGGGACCAAAGTTGAATAACTTGTTATTCAACGTTTTGTCGGAAAAAGCTATGAATTTCAACAATGGTCACGTGCAGTTAAAACGGACCAGTTTCCATGGACTAGCACAAGGGTCCTGCTTGAGCCCACTGTTATATAACTTTTATGTTAGTGAGATAGACTCTTGTCTAGCGCCAAACTGCAGTCTTAGACAATTGGCAGACGACGGCGTTATATCTGTTGCAAGCAGAGACGCCGACGAAATACAACTGGCTTTACAAACCACTCTGGACAATCTTTCCGAGTGGTCTGAAAACCTTGGTATCAAGTTCTCTGCAACGAAAACTGAGATGGTAGTCTTTTCTCCTTTTAGCGATACGGGAAAAAACAGGGAGAAAAGGCTTTATGACCCGAAAATTGATGTCATTCTGTATGGTGAAAAGATATCAATTACCGACAATTTTCGATACCTTGGTGTATGGTTCAATTCTAGGCTAAACTGGAGTACTCACTTCACCCGTCTGGTGCAAAAATGCAGTAAAAGAATCAACTTTCTAAGGACAGTCACAGGATTCTGGTGGGGCGCACATCCATCAGACGTCCTGAGACTGTATAAGACAACGGTGCTATCCGTATTGGAATATGGAAGCATATGCTTCCATTGGGCATCCAATACGTTGATACTCAAGCTTGAAAGGCTACAGTACCGCTGTCTTAGACTCGCACTAGGGAGCATGAAATCCACACACAACATGTCCCTAGAAGTGATGACCGGAGTGATGCCGCTCAAACTACGTTTTGAAATGCTGTCGCTTCGCCTTCTAGTCCGTTGTTCAGTATCAAATCCCTTGATAATAGAAAATTTTGAAGCGCTTATAGAGACAGGTTCTAAGAGCAAAATCCTCAAGATTTATGAAGATTTTGTTGCCCTACAAGTGCATCCTAGCGCTCCACAGGCATTAAATCGTGCTGCCCTTCCTGAGAACTACAGTTCCATTTTAAAAACAGATTCCTTATTGCGCGAGGAAATTAAGAGCATACCGAATGATCTTCGCCCGAGGGTAGTTCCGGGTATTTTCATGAATAAGTATGGTCATTTATACCAAATAAGCCAGTACTACACTGATGGATCATCCTCTGAGGAGGGCACTGGCTTCGGTGTTTTTAGCGAGTTCACCGAGGCATTTTTCAAATTGAGGCAGCCATGTAGTGTTTACACCGCAGAGCTAGCCGCAATCTTGTACGCACTATCCATGATAGCAGCGAGACCTTCGGACCAGTACTTCATCTTCACTGATAGCCTTAGTGCTATTGAAGCTCTGAGATCTCCGAAGGCTGTTAAGAGTCAGGATTTCCTCACCATAAAAATCATTGAACTGCTTGGCTCAATGTTCGATAAGGCGTATAAGATCTCGCTAATTTGGGTCCCTTCTCATTGTGGAATCCCCGGCAATGAAAAGGCAGACTCACTGGCCAAAACAGGCGTCCAAGAAGGCGCTTTTTACGACCGACCGATCTCGGCCCAGGAGTTCCTTCGTTTCCCACAGCAACTTTTCCTGTCTCGCTGGCAGAGCATGTGGGAGGCGGATGAACTCGGGCGTTTTCTCTTCTCGATCTCTCCGCAAGTGTCCTTGCGGCCTTGGTTCTATGGGCTCTCTGTGGACCGGGCGTTCATATGGATGATGTCTCGACTGATGTCGAATCATTTTGCGTTGAATGCTCATCTACAGCGTATAACTCTGGCTCAGACAAAAGTATGTGGCTGCGGTAACGGATTCCACGATGTGGATCACCTTCTGTGGTCCTGCGTGGAATTTGAAACCGCAAGACCCTCCTTGTTGAGCGCAGTCGAGAATGTCGGCAGACGACCGGGTACAGAAATCAGAGAAGTGTTGGCTACCAAGGACCTTTCCTACATGAGGATCATTTACCGATTCGCCAGAGACAACGGTCTTGTCCTATGATTCCACATCCCAAGTATCCTTCCAATCCTTGTTCGTATTTCCCCAATTCCTTTTTGTTAAATGTTGTGTTGTCTATGTTTTAAGTGTATTTTTTGTAGTGCCACGGGTGATCCGATGACTGGGCAAGAGCACTCGAGAGTGGTTCCAACACTGCCGTAAAAGGGAGGCAGGCGTTGTTCAAAGTGCAGTGTTCTCCACTCCAATCCAGTTTTGACACATTGAGTTTGACAGTGGTGGCGTCGGGTTCGGGGTGTTCGGCGGGTTCAGTCTCGGGAGTAGTGAAGTCGCTTTCGCTGCTGCGGGATAGAGCTTGTCGATCATCCTTTGATTGGACGTTGACTAGATTGAGCTTGGAATGTCATTGCTGGAATGCACTGGAGAACACTGTACGAAGACAAATAAATGTGCTGTCTAAACAATATTTGTTTGTTTGTTGCAGTCCAGACCAATCCACAAATGTCAACAATAGAACAGCCACATCACCACTATAGCCGGAACTCGGATGAAACCAACCACCATCATCACAATAGTCACAGCGATAGTCCCGGACCATCAAAACTCACAACATCCACCACTACATCATCATCATCATCATCATCATCATCATCATCACCATCACCACAACCATAACCGAGTATGCCCGGGATAAGGCAAAGAATAAGGAGGAAATGCCTTATCAATATGATTGTATTTTTTTTTTCAACACAAGCGGTGTGAACAATACGGCACTGGACCGTCATAATTAATTATAAATAAAAATAAATTTGACAATACGGCACTGGACCGTCATTATTAATTATAAATAAAGATTTTAGAAATTTTTGAAAATTCTTAGATTTCTGAGAATTCTGAGATTTTAGAAATTTCTGAGATTTCTGATATTTCTTGGATTTTTAAAAATTCTAAGATTTTTGAAAATTCTAAGATTCTTGAAAATTCTGAGATTTTTAAATTTCAACAATTTCTGAGATTTCTGAGATTTATGAGATTTTTTTAATTTCTAAGATTCCTCTTTTTGGAATTTCTGAGTTTTCTGAGAATTCTGAGATATCTGAGATTTCTGAGATTTCTGAAAATTAAGAGATTTTTTTAAATTCTGAGATTTTTTAAATTTCTAAGTTTTCTGAAAATTCTGAGATTTCCAAAATTTGATATTTCTGATATTTCTGAGATTTCTGAGATTCCTGAGATTTTTTAAAATTCTGAGATTTTTAAAAACTCTTAGATTTCTGAGAATTTTGAGATTTTTGAAATTTCAAAGATTTATGAGATTTCTGAAATTTATGACGTTTCTGAAATTTCTGAGATTTTTTAAATTTAACAATTTCTCAAAATTTTTAATTTGTTAGATTTTAGAAATTTTTGAAAATTCTTAGATTTCTGAGAATTCTGAGATTTTAGAAATTTCTGAGATTACTGAGATTTCTGAGAATTTTTGAAAATTCTGAGTTTTTTGAAAATTCTATAATTTTTGAAAATTCGGAGATTTTTAAATTGCAACGATTTCTGAGATTTCTGAGATTTATGAGATTATTTAGATTTCTAAGATTCCTGAGATTTTTGGAATTTCTGAGTTTTCTGAGAATTCTGAGATTTTTTTAATTTCTGAGATTTCTAAAATTTTCGAGATTTTTGAAAATTTTAAGATTCTTGAAAATTCTGAGATTTAAAAAAAAAAAGCTTCTTTGAAATCTTCGAATTTTCAAAAGATTTTTGAAAATTCGAAGATTTTTGAAAATTGTGAAATTTTTGAAATAACAAAGATTTCTCAAAATTCTGAGGTTTCCAAACTTCCTGAAAATGCTGAGATTTTAGAAATTTCAAAGTTTTATGTGATTTCTGAGATGTCTGAGATTTATGAGATTTTTTAGATTTCTGAGATTTCAGAGATTTTTGAAATTTCTGATATATCTTAAAATCTTTAAATTTCTGAAAATTCTGAGATTTTTTTAACTTCTGAGATTACTTAAATTTCTGAGATTTTTGAAAATTCTAAGATTTTCGAAAATTCTGAGATTTTAAAATTTCAACGATTTCTGAGATTTATGAGATTTTTGAAAATTATTAAATTTCTGAGAATTCTGAGATTTTTTGAAATTTCTGAGAATTCTGAGATTTCCGAGATTTTTAAAAATTCTGAGGTTTTTTAAACTTCTAAGCTTCTTGAAAATTCTGAGTTTTTTGAAAATTGTAAGCTTCTTGCAAATTCTGAGATTTTAGAATTTCAACGATTTCTGAGATTTCTGAGATTTATGAGATTTTTTAGATATCAGAGATTCCTGAGATTTTTGGAAATTCTGAGTTTTCTGAGAATTCTGAGAATTCTGAGATATCTGAGATTTCTGAGATTTCTGAAAATTAAAAGATTTTTGAAAATTGTGTCATTTTTGAAATTACAAAGATTTCTCAGTTTTCTGAGGTTTCCAAACTTCCTGAAAATGCTGAGATTTTATAATTTTAAAAACTTTTTGAGATTTCTAAGTTATCTGAGATTTATGAGATTTTTTAGATTTCTGAGTTATCTGAGATTTATGAGATTTTTTAGATTTCTGAGATTTTAGAGATTTTTGAAATTTCTGATATTTATTACAATCCTTAAATTTCTGGGAATTCTGAAATTTTTTTAACTTTTAAGCTTTCTTAAATTTCTGAGATTTTTGAAAATTCTAAGATTCTAAAAAATTCTGAGATTTTAAAATTTCAACGATTTCTGAGATTTGTGAGATTTATGAGATTTTTGAAAATTCTTAAATTTCTGAGAATTCTGAGATTTTTTGAAATTTCTGAGATTTCTGAGATTTCTGAGATTTTTAAAAATTCTGAGTGTTTTGAAAATTCTAAGATTCTTGAAAATTCTGAGATTTTTAAATTTCAAAAATTTCTGTGATTTCTGAGAATTCTGAGATTTTTAAAAATTCTGAGATTGTAGAAAATTCTTTTGTTTCTGAGATTTCTGAGATTTTTGAAAATACTAAGGTTTCTGAAAATTCTTAGATCAATTAAGTTCTAAGATTTTTGGGAATTCTGACATTATTGATATTTCTGAGATTTCTGAGATACCTGAGATTTTTTAAAATTCTGAGATTGATGAAAATTTTTGGATTTCTGAATATTCTGAGATTTTTGAAATTTCTAAGATTTCTGAGATTTCTGAAATTTCTAAAATTTCTGATATTTCTGATATTTCTGAGATTTTGCAAATTTCACAATTTCTGAGATTTTTTAATTACTTAGATTTTTAAAATTTTTGAGGTTTCTGAAAATTCTTAGATTTCTGAGAATTCGGAGATTTTAGAAATTTTTGAGATTTCTGGGAGTTCTGAGAATTTTAAAACTTTTGAGTTTTTTTAAACTTCTAAGCTTCTTGAAAATTCTGAGTTTTTTGAAAATTCCAAGCTTCTTGAAAATTGTAGGATTTTAGAATTTCAACGATTTCTGAGATTTCTGAGATTTATGAGATTTTTTAGATATCAGAAATTCCTGAGAATTTCTGAGTTTTCTGAGAATTCTGAAATATTTCAGATTTCTAAGATTTCTGAAAATTGAAAGATTATTTCAGATTTCTAAGATTTCTGAAAATTGAAAGATTTTTTTAAATTCTAAGATTTTTTAAATTTCTAAGATTTCTGAAACTTCTGAGATTTCCAAAATTTCTGAAAATTCTGTTATTTTTGAAAAATTAAAATTTTATGAGATTTCTTTGATATATGAGATTTTTTAGATTTCTGAGATATTTGAGATTTTTGAAATTTGTAAGATTTTTGAAAATTCTTAGATTTCAGAGAAATCTGAGAGTTTGGAAATTTCTGAGATTTCTGAGAATTTTAAAAATTCTGAGATTTTTGAAAATTCTTATGTTTCTGAGATTTCTGAGATTTTTGACAATACTGAGGTTTCTGAAAATTCTGAGATTTTTGAAAATTCTAAGATTTTTGAGAATTCTGACAAATTTTGATATTTCTGATATTTCTGAGATTTCTGAGATTCCTTAGATTTTTTAAAAATTCTGAGATTTTGAAAATTCTTAGATTTCTGACAATTTTGAGATTTTTGAAAATTCAAAGATTTATGAGTTTTCTGAAATTTATGACGTTTCTGAAATTTCTGAGATTTTTTAAATTTCACAATTTCTCAGATTTTTTAAATTCTTAGATTTTAGAAATTTTTGAAAATTCTTACATTTCTGAGAATTCTGAGATTTTAGAAATTACTGAGATTTCTGAGATTTCTGGGATTTTTAAAAATTCTGAGATTTTTGAAAATTCTAAGATTCTTTAAAATTCTGAGATTTTTAAATTTCAACGATTTCTGAGATTACTGAGATTTTTGAGATTTTTTAGATTTCTAAGATTCCTGAGATTTTTGGAATTTCTGAGTTTTCTGAGAATTCTGAGATTTTTGAAAATTCTAAGATTTTTGAGAATTCTGACAGTTTTTGATATTTCTGATATTTCTGAGATTTCTGAGATTCCTTAGATTTTTAAAAATTTTGAGATTTTGAAAATACTAAGATTTCTGACAATTTTGAGATTTTTGAAATTTCTGAGATTTCTGAGATTTCTGAGATTTCTGATAAATCTTAAAATTCTGAGATTTTAGAAGTTTCTGAGATATCTGAAATTATTTAGATTACTGAAATATCTGATATTTTTTAAAATTCTAAGATTATTGAGAATGCTGAGATTTTTTGAAATTTCTGAGATTTCTAAAAATTCTGAGATTGTTGAAAATTCTGAGATTGTTGAAAATTTTGAGATAGTTGAAAATTCTTGGATTTCTGAGAATTCTGAGATTTTTGCCATTTTAAAGATTTCTGAGAATTCTGACATATTTAATATTTCTGAGATTTCTTAGATTCCTGAGATTTTTTGAAATTCTGAGATTGATGAGAATTCTTGGATTTGTGAGAATTCTGAGATTTTTGAAATTTCTATGATTTCTGAGATGTCTGAAATTTCTGATGTTTCTGATATTTCTGCGATTTTTCAAATTTCACAATTTCTGAGATTTTTTAATTTCTTAGATTTTTAAAACTTTTGAGATTTCTGAAAATTCTTAGATTTCTGAGAATTCTGAGATTTTAGAAATTTCTGAGATTTCTGAGAATTTTAAAAATTCAGAGTTTTTTGAAACTTCTAAGCTTCTTGAAAATTCTGAGTTTTTTGAAAATTCTAAGCTTCTTGAAAATTCTGAGATTTAAGAATTTCAATGATTTCTGAGATTTATGAGATTTTTTAGATTTCTAAGATTCCTGAGATTTTTGGAATTTCTGAGTTTTCTGAGAATTCTGAGATTTTTTTAATTTCTGAGATTTCAAAAATTTCCGAGATTTTTGAAAATTTTAAGATTCTTGAAAATTCTGAGATTTTAAAATTTCAACGATTTCTGAGATTTCTGAGATTCCTGAGATTTTAATAATTCTGAGATTTTGAAAATTCTTAGATTTCTGAGAATTTTGAGATTTTTGAAATTTCTGAGATTTCTGAGATTTCTGAGATTTTTAAAAATTCTGAGTGTTTTGAAATTTCTGATATTTTTGAAAATTCTAAGATTTCTAAAAATTCTGAGATTGTTGAAAATTCTGAGATTGTTGAAAATCCTTGGATTTCTGAGAATTCTGAGATTTTTGCCATTTTAAAGATTTCTGAGGATTCTGACATATTTGATATTTCTGAGATTTCTGAGATTCCTGAGATTTTTAAAATTGTAAGATTTCTGAAATTTCTATGATTTTTGAGAATTTTGAAAATTCTTAGATTTCTGAGAATTCTGAGATTTTTTGAAATTCCTGAGATTTTTTGAATTTCTGAGATTGATGAGTATTCTTGGATTTGTGAGAATTCTGAAATTTTTGCCATTTTAAAGATTTCAGGGAATTCTGAGATATTTTAAAATTCGGAGATTGTAGAAAATTCTTTTGTTTCTGAGATTTCTGAGATTTTTGAAAATACTGAGGTTTCTGAAAATTCTGAGAGTTTTGAAGTTCTTAGATTTTTGGGAATTCTGACATTATTGATATTTCTGAAATTTCTGAGATTCCTGAGATTTTTTGAAATTCTGAGATTGATGAAAATCCTTGGATTTCTGAGAATTCTGAGATTTTTGAAATTTCTAAGATTTCTGAGATTTCTGAAATTTCTGAAATTTCTGATATTTCTGATATTTCTGACATTTTGCAAATTTCACAATTTCTGAAAATTGAAAGATTTTTTTAAATTCTAAGATTTTTAAAATTTTTAAGATTTCTGAAATTTCTGAGATTTCCAAAATTTCTGAAAATTTTGAGATTTTTGAAATTTCAAAGATTAATGAGATTTCTGAAATTTCTGAGATTTTTTAAATTTCACAATTTCTCAGATTTTTTAATTTCTTAGATTTTTGAAATTTTTGAAAATTTTTAGATTTCTGAGAATTCTGAGATTTTAGAAATTTCTGAGATTCCTGAGATTTCTGAGATTCATGAGATTTTTTAGATTATTAAGATTCCTGAGATTTTTGGAATTTCTGAGTTTTCTGAAAATTCTGAGATGTTTTTTATTTCTGAGATTTCTAAAATTTCCGAGATTTTTGAAAATTTTAAGATTCTTGAAAATTTTGAGATTTTAAAATTTCAACGATTTCTGAGATTTCTGAGATTCCTGAGTTTTTTAAAAATTCTGAGATTTTGAAAATTCTTAGATTTCTGAGAATTTTGAGATTTTTGAAATTTCTGAGATTTCTGAGATTTCTGAGAAATCTTGAAATTCTGAGATTTTTGAAGTTTTTTAGATATCTGAAATTATTTAGATTACTGAAATTTCTGATTTTTTTGAAAATTCTAAGATTTTTGAGAATTCTGAGATATCTTAAAATTCTGAGATTGTTGAAAATTCTTGGATTTCTGAGAATTCTGAGAATTTCGCCATTTTAAAGATTTCTGAGAATTCTGACATATTAGATATTTCTGAGATTTCTGAGATTCCTGAGATTTTTAAAAATTGTAAGATTTCTGAAATTTCTATGATTTTTGAGATTTTTGAAAATTCTTAGATTTCTGAGAATTCTGAGATTTTGTGAAATTCCTGAGATTTCTGAGATTTTTAAAAATTCTGACATTTTTGAAATTCTTAGATTTCTGAGAATTCTGAGATTTTTGAATTTTTTTAAGATTTCTGAGATTTCTGAGAGTTTAGATAATTCTGAGAGATCTGTGATTTCTGAGATTTTTGAAAATCCAAAGATTGTTTTAAATTCTGAGATTTTTGAAATTTCTAAGATTTCTGAAATTTCTGAGATTTCCTAAATTTCTGAAAATTTTGAGATTTTTGAAATTTCAAAGATTTATGAGATTTCTGAGATATCTGAGATTTATAAGTTTTTAGATTTCTGAGATTTCAGAGATTTTTGAAATTTCTGATCTTTCTTAAAATTCTTAAATTTCTGAGAAATCTGAGATTTTTTAACTTCTGAGGTTTCTAAAATTTCTGAGATTTTTGAAAATTCTAAGATTCTGGAAAATTCTGAGATTTTAAAATTTCAACGATTTCTGAGATTTCTGAGATTTATGAGATTTTTGACAATTCTTAAATTTCTGAGAATTCTGAAATTTTTTGAAATTTTTGAACTTTCTGAGATTTCTGAGATTTTTAAAAATTCTGAGTGTTTTGAAAATTCTAAGATTCTTGAAAATTCTGAGATTTTTAAATTTCAACAATTTCTGAGATTTCTGAGATTTGTGAGAACTTTTGAAAATTCTGAGTTTTTTGAAAATTCTAAGATACTTTAAAATTCTGAGATTTTTAAATTTCAACGATTTCTGCGATTTCTGAGATTTATGAGATTTTTTGGATTTCTAAGATTCCTGAGATTTTTGAAATTTCTGAGTTTTCTGAGAATTCTGAGGTTTTTTTTTCATTTCTGAGATTTCTAAAATTTCCGAGATTTTTGAAAATTTTAAGATTCTTGAAAATTTTGAGATTTTACAATTTCAACGGTTTCTGAGATTTCTGAGATTTATGAAATTTTTGAAAATTCTCAAATTTCTGAGAATTTTGAGATTTTTTGAAATTTCTGAGATTTCTGAGATTTTAAATAATTGTGAGTGTTTTGAAAATTGTAAGATTCTTGAAAATTCTGAGATTTTTAAATTACAACAATATCTGGGATTTCTGAGAATTCTGAGATTGAAGAAAGTTCTTTTGTTTATGAGATTTCTGAGATTTTTGAAAATACTGAGGTTTCTGAAAATTCTGAGATTTTTGAAGTTCTAAAATTTTTGAGAATTCTGACATTTTTGATATTTCTGAGATTTCTGAGATTCCTGAGATTTTTTGAAATTCTGAGATTGATGAAAATTCTTGGATTTCTGAGAATTCTGAGATTTTTGAAATTTCTAAGAATTCTGAGATTTTTGAAATTTCTAAGATTTCTGATATTTCTGATATTTCTGAGATTTTGAAAATTTCACAATTTTTTAGATTTTTTAATTTCTTATATTTTTAAAATTTTTGAGATTTCTGAAAATTCTTAGATTTCTGAGGATTCTGAGAATTTAGAAATTTCTGATATTTCTGGGAGTTCTGAGAATTTTTAAATTCTGAGTTTTTTTTTAAATTCTAAGCTTCTTGAAAATTCTGAGATTTAAGAATTTCAACGATTTCTGAGATTTCTGAGATTTATGAGATTTTTTATATATCAGAGATTCCTAAGACTTTCGGAATTTCTGAGTTTTCTGAGAATATATAAGATTTCTATGATTTCTGAAAATTGAAACATTTTTTTAAATTCTAAGACTTTTTAAATTTCTAAGATTTCTGAAACTTCTGAGATTTCAAAAATTTCTGAAAATTCTGAGATTTTTGAAAAATCAAAATTTTATGAGATTTCTGAGATTCATGAGATTTTTAAGATTTCTGAGATTCCTGAGATTTTTAAAAATTCTGAGATTTTGAAAATTCTTAGATTTCTGTGAATTTTGAGATTTTTGAAATTTCTGAGATTTCTGAGATTTCTAAGATGGCTAAGAAATCTTAAAATTCTGAGATTTTTGACGTTTCTGAGATATCTGAAATTATTAAGATTACTGAAATTTCTGATTTTTTTTGAAAATTTCATGATTTTTGAGAATTCTGAGATTTTTTGAAATTTCTGAGATTTCTAAAAATTCTGAGATTGTTGAAAATTCTGAGATTGTTGAAAATTCTTGGATTTCTGAGAATTCTGAGATTTTTGCCATTCTAAAGATTTCTGAGAATTCTGACATATTTGATAATTCTGAGCTTTCTGAGATTCCTGAGATTTTTAAAAATTGTAAGATTTCTGAAATTTCTATGATTTTTGAGATTTTTGAAAATTCTTAGATTTCTGAGAACTTTGAGATTTTTTGAAATTCCTGAGATTTCTGAGATTTCTGAGAATTCTGAGATTTTTTAGATTTCTGAGATTTCTGAGATTTTTAAAAATTCTGACATTTTTGAAATTCTTAGATTTCTGAGAATTCTGAGATTTTTGAAATTTTTTAAGATTTCTGAAATTTCTGAGAATTCGGATAATTCTGAGAGATCTGAGATTTCTGAGATTTTTGAAAATCCAAAGATTGTTTTAAATTCTGAGATTTTTGAAATTTCTAAGATTTCTGAAATTTCTGAGATTTCCTAAATTTCTGAAAATTTTGAGATTTTTGAAATTTCAAAGATTTATGAGATTTCTGAAGTTTCTGACTTTTCTGATATTTCTGAGATTTTTTAATTTTCTTGGATCTCTTAGATTTTTAAATTTCTGGGGTTCCTGAAATTTCTGATATTTTTGAAAATTTTGAGATTGTTGAATTTTCCAAAATTTCTAAGATTTATGAGATTTATGAGATTTTTTAGATTTCTGAGATTTATGAGATTTTTGAAAATTCTGATCTTTCTTAAAACTCTTAAATTTCTGAGAAATCTGAGATTTTTTTAACTTCTGAGATTTCTAAAATTTCTGAGATTTTTGAAAATTCTAAGATTCTTTAAAATTCTGAGATTTTTAAATTTCAACGTTTTCTGAGATTTCTGAGATTTATGAGATTTTTGACAATTCTTAAATTTCTGAGAATTCTGAGATTTTTTGAAATTTCTGAGCTTTCTGAGATTTTTAAAAATTCTGAGTGTTTTGAAAATTCTAAGATTTTTGAAGATTCTGAGATTTTATTGAAATTTCTGAGATTTCTAAAAATTCTGAGATTGTTGAAAATTCTAGGATTTCTGAGAATTCTGAGATTTTCGCCATTTTAAAGATTTCTGAGAATTCTGACATATTTGATATTTCTGAGATTTCGGAGATTCCTGAGATTTTTAAAAATTGTAAGATTTCTGAAATTTCTATGATTTCTGAGATTTTTGAAAATTCTTAGATTTCTGAGAATTCTTAGATTTTTTGAAATTCCTGAGATTTCTGAGATTTCTGAGAATTCTGAGATTTTTTAGATTTCTGAGATTTCTGAGATTTTAAAAAATTCTGTCATTTTTGAAATTCTTAGATTTCTGAGGTTTCCAAACTTCCTGAAAATACTGAGATTTTAGAAATTTTAAAGATTTATGAGATTTCTGAGGTATCTGAGATTTATGAGATTTTTTAGATTTCTGAGATTTCAGAGATTTTTGAAATTTCTGATATTTCTTAAAATCCTTATATTTCTGAGAATTCTGAGATTTTTTTAACTTCTGAGATTTCTGAGATTTCTGAGATTTCTAAAATTTCCGAGATTTTTGAAAATTCTAAGATTCTTGAAAATTCTGAGATTTTTGAATTTCAACAATTGCTGAGATCTCTGAGAATTCTAAGATTTCTTAAAATTCTGAGATTGTAAAAATTCTTTTTTTTCTGAGATTTCTAAGATTTTTGAAAATACTGAGGTTTCTGAAAATTGTGAGATTTTTGAAGCTCTAAGATTTTTGAGAATTCTGACATTATTGATATTTCTGAGTTTTTTGAGATTCCTGAGATTTTTTGAAATTCTGAGATTAATTAAAATTCTTGGATTTCTGAGAATTCTGAGATTTTTGAAATTTCTAAGATTTCTGAGATGTCTGAAATTTCTGATATTTCTGAGATTTTTCAAATTTCAAAATTTCTGAGATTTTTTAATTTCTTAGATTTTTAAAATTTTTGAGATTTCTGAAAATTCTTAGATTTCTGCGATATTTAAGATTTTTGAAATTTCTAAGATTTTTGAAAATTTTTAGATTTCTGAGATTTCTGAGTTTTTTTAAAATTCTAAGCTTCTTTAAAATTCTGAGATTTTAGAATTTAAACGATTTCTGAGATTTCTGAGATTTATGAGATTTTTTAGATATCAGAGATTCCTGAGATTTTTGGAAATTCTGAGTTTTCTGAGAATTCTGAGAATTCTTAGATATCTGAGATTTCTGAGATTTCTGAAAATTGAAAGATTTTTTATAAATTTTAAGATTTTTTAAATTTCTAAGATTTCTGAAACTTCTGAGATTTCCAAAATTTCAGAAAATTCTGAGATTTTTGAAAAATTAAAATTTTATGAGATTTCTGAGATATTTGTGATTTTCGAATTTTCTAAGATTTTTGAAAATTCTTAGATTTCTGAGAATTCTGAGAGTTTTCAAATTTCTAAGATTTCTGAGAAATCTGAGATTTTCAAAAATTCTGAGGTTGTTGAAAATTCTTATGTTTCTGAGATTTCTGAGATTTTTGAAAATACTGAGGTTTCTGAAAATTCTGAGATTTTGGAAAATTCCAAGAGTTTTGAGAATTCTGACATTTTTTGATATTTCTGAGATTTCTGAGAATTCTGAGATTTTCAAAAATTCTGAGATTTTTAAAAATTCTTAGATTTCTGAGAATTTTGAGATTTTTGAAATTTCAAAGATTTATGAGATTTCTGAAATTTATGACGTTTATGAAATTTCTGAGATTTTTTAAATTTCACAATTTCTCAGATTTTTTAATTTCTTAGATTTTAGAAATTTTTGAAAATTCTTAGATTTCTGAGAATTCTGAGTATTTTGAAATTTCTGAGATTTCTGAGATTTGTGAGAATTTTTGAAAATTCTGAGATTTTTGAAAATTCTAAGATTTTTGAAAATTCTGAGATTTTTAAATTTCAACGATTTCTGAGATTTCTGAGATTTATGAGACTTTTAAGATTTCTAAGATTCCTGAAATTTTTGGAATTTCTGAGTTTGCTGAGAATTCTGAGATTTTTTTAATTTCTGAGATTTCTAAAATTTCTGAGATTTTTGAAAATTCTAAGATTCTTGAAAATTCTGATATTTTAAAATTTCAACGATTTCTGAGATTTATGAGATTTTTGAAAATTCTTAAATTTCTGAGAATTCTGATATTTTTTGAAATTTCTGAGATTTCTGAGATTTCTGAGATTTTTAAAAATTCTGAGATTGTAGAAAATTCTTTTGTTTCTGAGATTTCTAAGATTTTTAAAAATTCTGAGATTGTAGAAAATTCTTTTGTTTCTGAGATTTCTGAGATTTTTGAAAATACTGTGGTTTCTGAAAATTCTGAGATTTTTGAAGTTCTAAGATTTTTGGGAATTCTGACATTATTGATATTTGTAAGATTTCTGAGATTCCTGAGATTTTTTGAAATTCTGAGATTGATGAAAATTCTTGGATTTCTGAGAATTCTGAGATTTTTGAGATTTCTAAGATTTCTGAGATGTCTGAAATTTCTGATATTTCTGATATTTCTGAGATTTTGAAAATTTCACAATTTCTGAGATTTTTTAATTTCTTAGATTTTTAAAATTTTTGAGATTTCTGAAAATTCTTAGATTACTGAGAATTCTGAGATTTTAGAAATTTCTGATATTTTTGAGATTTCTGGGAGTTCTGAGAATTTTAAATATCCTGAGTTTTTTTAAACTTCTAAGCTTCTTGAAAATTCTGAGTTTTTTGAAAATTCTAAGCTTCTGGAAAATTCTGAGATTTTAGAAATTCAACGATTTCTGAGATTTCTGAGATTTCGGAGGTTTTTTAGATATCAGAGGTTCCTGAGATTTTTGGAATTTCTGAGTTTTCTGAGAATTCTGAGAATTCTGAGATATCTGAGATTTCTGAGATTTCTGAAACTACACTTTGATCTTAGCCTTTAGGCCGAGAAGCGATTGAGATTTCTGAAAATTGAAAGATTTTTTTTTAATTCTAAGATTTTTTAATTTTCTAAGATTTCTGAAACTTTTGAGATTTCCTAAATTTTGAAAATTCTGAGATTTTTGAAAAATTAAAATTTTATGAGATTTCTGAGATTTATGAGATTTTTTAGATTTCTGAGATATTTGAGATTTTTAAAATTTTTAAGATTTTTGAAAATTCTAAGATTTCTGAGAAATCTGAGAGTTTTGAAATTTCTAAGATTTCTGCGATTTCTGGGATTTTCAAAAATTCTGAGATTTTTGAAAATTCTAAGCTTCCTGAAAATTCTGAGATTTTAGAATTTCAACGATTTCTGAGATTTCTAAGATTTATGAGATTTTCAAAAATTCTGTGGTTGTTGAAAATTCTTATGTTCCTGAGATTTCTGAGATTTTTGAAAATATTGAGGTTTCTGAAAATTCTGAGATTTTTGAAAATTCTAAGATTTTTGAGCATGCTGACATTTTTTGATATTTCTGAGATTTCTTAGATCCCTGAGATTTTTTAAATGCTAAGATTTTTAAAAATTCTTAGATTTCTGAGAATTTTGAGATTTTTTAAATTCCAAAGATTTATGAGATTTCTGAAATTTGTGACGTTTCTGAAATTTCTGCGATTTTTAAAATTTACAAATTTTTCAGATTTTTTAATTTCTTAGATTTTAGAAATTATTGAAAATTCTTAGATTTATGAGAATTCTGAGATTTCTGAAATAAATGAGTTTTCTGAAATTTCTGAAATTTTTGAAATTCGGGAGATTTTTGAAAATTCTAAAATTTTCGAAATTTATGAGATTTTTGAGATTCCTTAGATTTTTAAAAATTCTGAGATTTTGAATATTCTTAGATTTCTGACAATTTTGAGATTTTTGAAATTTCAAAGATTTATGAGATTTCTGAAATTTAAGACGTTTCTGAAATTTCTGAGATTTGTTATATTTCACAATTTCTCAGATTTTTTAATTTCTAAGATTTCAGTAATTTTTGAAAATTCTTAGATTTCTGAGAATTCTGAGATTTTAAAAATTTCTTAGATTTCTGCGATTTCTGGGATTTTCAAAAATTCTGAGATTTTTGAAAATTCTAAGCTTCTTGAAAATTCTGAGATTTTAGAATTTCAACGATTTCTGAGATTTCTAAGATTTATGAGATTTTTTAGATAACAGAGATTCCTGAGATTTTTGAATTTCTGAGTTTTCTGAGAATTCTGAGAATTCTGAGAAATCTGAGATTTCTGAGATTTCTGAAAATTGAAAGATTTTTTTAAATTCTGAGATTTTTTAAATTTCTAAGTTTTCTCAAACTTCTGAGATTTCCCAAATTTCTGAAGATTCTGAGATTTTTGGAAAATCAAAAATTTATGAGATTTCTGAGACTTATGAGATTTTTTAGATTTCTGAGATATCTGAGATTTTTTGAAATTTCTGAGATTTCTGAGATTTCTGAGAATTCTGAGATTTTTTAGATTTCTGAGATTTCTGAGATTTTTAAAAATTCTGACATTTTTGAAATTCGTAGATTTCTGAGAATTCTGAGATTTTTGAAATTTTTTAAGATTTCTGAGATTTCTGAGAATTTGGATAATTCTGAGAGATCTGAGATTTTTGAGATTTGTGAAAATCCAAAGATTGTTTTAAATTCTGAGATTTTTGAAATTTCTAAGATTTCCGAAATTTCTGAGATTTCCTAAATTTCTGAAAATTTTGAGATTTTTGAAACTTAAAAAATTTATGAGATTTGTGAAGTTTCTGACTTTTCTGATATTTCTGAGATTTTTTAATTTTCTGGGATCTCTTAGATTTTTAAATTTCTGAGGTTCCTGAAATTTCTGATATTTTTGAAAATTTTGAGATTGTTGAATTTTCCAAAATTTCTAAGATTTATGAGATATATGAGATTTTTTAGATTTCTCAGATTTCTTCGATTTTTAAAATTTCTGAGATTTCTGAAAAAAATTAGAGTTCTAGAAATTCTCAGATTTTTGAAATTTCTGAGACATCTGAGATTTCTGAGATTTTTAAAAATTCTGAAATTTTTAAAAATTCGAAGATTTTTGAAAATTGTGAAATTTTTGAAATTACAAAGATT
The DNA here is from genome assembly GCF_943734695.1 of Anopheles maculipalpis. Taxonomy (NCBI): domain Eukaryota; kingdom Metazoa; phylum Arthropoda; class Insecta; order Diptera; family Culicidae; genus Anopheles; species Anopheles maculipalpis. The sequence continues at coordinate 121,889 of NW_026060574.1, read as the reverse complement.
TCTCAATTTTCTGAGGTTTCCAAACTTCCTGAAAATGCTGAAATTTTAGAAATTTCAAAGATTTTTGAGATTTCTGAGATATCTGAGATTTATGAGATTTTTTAGATTTCTGAATTTTCAGAGATTTTTGAAATTTCGGAAATTTCTTAAAATCCTTTAATTTCTGAGAATTCTGAGATTTTTTTAACTTCTGAGATTTCTAAAATTTCTGAGATTTTTGAAAATTCTAAGATTCTTGAAAATTCTGAGATTTTAAAATATCAACGATTTCTGAGATTTATGAGTGTTTTGAAAATTCTAAGATTCTTGAAAATTCTGAGATTTTTAAATTTCAACGATTTCTGAGATTTCTGAGAATTCTGAGATTTTAAAAATTCTGAGATTGTAGAAAATTCTTTTGTTTCTGAGATTTCTGAGATTTTTGAAAATACTGAGGTTTCTGAAAATTCTTTGATTTTTGAAGTTCTAAGATTTTTGGGAATTCTGACATTATTGATATTTCTGAGATTTCTGAAATTTTTAAAAATTATGACATTGATGAAAATTCTTAGATTTCTGAGAATTCTGAGATTTTTGAAATTTCTAAGATTTCTGAGATTTCTGAAATTTCTGAAATTTCTGATATTTCTGATATTTCTGAGATTTTGCAAATTTCACAATATCTGAGAATTTTTAATTACTTAGAATTTTAAAATTTGTGAGATTTCTGAAAATTCTTAGATTTCTGAGAGTTCTAAGATTTGAGAAATTTCTGATATTTCTGAGATTTCTGAGAATTTTAAAAATTCTGAGTTTTTTTAAACTTCCAAGCTTCTTGAAAATTTTGAGTTTTTTGAAAATTCTAAGCTTCTTGAAAATTCTGAGATTTTAGAATTTCAACGATTTCTGAGATTTCTGAGATTTATGAGATTTATTAGATTTCTAAGATTCCCGAGATTTTTGGAATTTCTGAGTTTTTTGAGAATTCTGAGAATTCTGAGATATTTGAGATTTCTGAGATTTCTGAAAATTGAAAGATTTTTTTTAAACTCTAAGATTTTTTAAATTTCTAAGATTTCTGAAACTTCTGAGATTTCCAAAATTTCTGAAAATTCTGAGATTTTTAAAAAATTAAAATTTTATGAGATTTCTGAGATAAATGAGATTTTTTAGATTTCTGAGATTTCTGAGAATTTTAAAAATTCTGAGAATTCTTAAAAATTAAAAACTTTAAAGCTTCTTGAAAATTCTGAGTTTTTTGAAAATTCTTAGCTTCTTGAAAATTCTGAGATTTTAGAATTTCAACGATTTCTGAGATTTCTGAGATTTATGAGATTTTTTAGACATCAGAGATTCCTGGGATTTTTTGGAAATTCTGAGTTTTCTGAGAATTCTGAGAATTCTGAGATATCTGAGATTTCTGAGATTTCTGAAAATTGAAAAAAAAATTTTAAATTCTATGTTTTTTTAAACTTCTAAGATTTCTGAAACTTCTGAGATTTTCAAAATTTCTGAAGATTCTGAGATTTTTGAAAAATCAAAAATTTATGAGATTTCTGAGATTTTTGAGATTTTTTAGATTTCTGAGATATCTGAGATTTTTGAAATTTCTAAGATTTTTGAAAATTCTTAGATTTCTGAGAAATCTGAGAATTTTGAAATTTCTGAGATTTCTGTGATTTTTAAAAATTCTGAGATTTTTGAAAATTCTTATGTTTCTGAGATTTGTGAGATTTTTGACAATACTGAGGTTTCTGAAAATTCTGAGATTTTTGAAAATTCTAAGATTTTTGAGAATGCTGACATTTTTGATATTTCTGATATTTCTGAGATTTCTGAGATTCCTTAGATTTTTAAAAATTCTGAGATTTTGAAAATTCTTAGATTTCTGACAATTTTGAGATTTTTGAAATTTCAAAGATTTATGAGATTTCTGAAATTTATGACGTTTCTGAAATTTCTGAGATTTTTTAAATTTCACAATTTCTCAGATTTTTTAAATTCTTAGATTTTAGAAATTTTTGAAAATTCTTAGATTTCTGAGAATTCTGAGATTTTAGAAATTACTGAGATTTCTGAGATTTCTGGGATTTTTAAAAATTCTGAGATTTTTGAAAATTCTAAGATTCTTTAAAATTCTGAGATTTTTAAATTTCAACGATTTCTGAGATTACTGAGATTTTTGAGATTTCTGAGTTTTCTGAGAATTCTGAGATTTTTGAAAATTCTAAGATTTTTGAGAATTCTGACAGTTTTTGATATTTCTGATATTTCTGAGATTTCTGAGATTCCTTAGATTTTTAAAAATTTTGAGATTTTGAAAATACTAAGATTTCTGACAATTTTGAGATTTTTGAAATTTCAAAGATTAATGAGATTTCTGAAATTTATGACGTTTCTGAAATTTCTGAGATTTTTTAAATTTCACAATTTCTCGGATTTTTTAATTTCTTAGATTTTAGAAATTTTTTAAAATTCTTAGATTTCTGAGAATTCTGAGATTCTAGAAATTTCTGAGATTTCTGAGATTTCTGAGAATTTTTGAAAATTCTGAGTTTTTTGAAAATTCTAAGATTCTTTAAAATTCTGAGATTTTAAAATTTCAACGATTTCTGTGATTTCTGAGATTTATTAGATTTTTGAGATTTCTAAGATTCCTGAGATTTTTGGAAATTCTGAGTTTTCTGAGAATTCTGAGATTTTTTAAATTTTTGAGACTTCTAAAATTCTGAGTTTTTTGAAAATTCTAAGATTCTTGAAAATTCTGAGATTTTAAAATTTCAACGATTTCTGAGATTTCTGAGATTTATGAGATTTTTAAGATATCAGAGATTCCTGAGATTTTTGAAAATTCTGAGTTTTCTGAGAATTCTGAGAATTCTGAGATATCTGAGATTTCTGAGATTTCTGAAAATTAAAAGATTTTGGAAAATTGTGAAATTTTTGAAATTACAAAGATTTCTCAATTTTCTGAGGTTTCCAAACTTCCTGAAAATGCTGAGATTTTAGAAATTTCAAAGATTTCTGAGATTTCCGAAATTTCTGAAATTTCTGATATATCTGATATTTCTGAGATTTTGCAAATTTCACAATTTCTGAGATTTTTTAATGTCTTAGATTTTCTAAATTTTTGAGATTTCTGAAAATTCTTAGATTTCGGAGAATTCTGAGATTCTTGAAATTTCTGAGATTTCTGAGATTTCTGAGAATTTTAAAAATTTTGAGTTTTTTGAAACTTCTAAGCTTCTTGAAAATTCTGAGTTTTTTGAAAATTCATAGCTTCTTGAAAATTCTGAGATTTTAGAATTTCAACGATTTCTGAGATTTCTGAGATTTATGAGATTTTTTTGATTTCTAAGATTCCTGAGATTTTTGGAATCTTTGAGTTTTCTGAGAATTCTGAGATTTTTTTAATTTCTGGGATTTCTAAAATTTCCGAGATTTTTGAAAATTTTAAGATTCTTGAAAATTCTGAGATTTTAAAATTTCAACGATTTCTGAGATATCTGAGATTTTTGAAATTTTTGAAAATTCTCAGATTTCTGAGAATTCTGAAATTTTTTGAAATTTCTGAGATTTCTGAGATTTCTGAGATTTTTTAAAATTCTGAGATTGTAGAAAATTCTTTTGTTTCTGAGATTTCTGAGATTTTTGAAAATACTGAGGTTTCTGAAAATTCTGAGATTTTTGAAGTTCTAAGATTTTTGAGAATTCTGACATTATTGATATTTCTGAGATTTCTGAGATTTCTGAGATTTTTTAAAATTCTGAGTGTTTTGAAAATTCTAAGCTTCTTGAAAATTCTGAGATTTTAGAATTTCAACGATTTCTGAGATTTCGGAGATTTATGAGATTTTTTAGATATCAGAGATTCCTGAGACTTTCGGAATTTCTGAGATTTCTGAGAATTCTGAGAATTCTGAGATATCTGAGATTTCTGAGATTTCTGAAAATTGAAAGATTTTTTTTAAATGCTAAGATTTTTTAAATTTCTAAGATTTCTGAAACTTCTGAGATTTACGAAATTTCTGAAAATTCTGAGATTTTTGAAAAATTAAAATTTTATGAGATTTCTGAGATTTATGAGATTTTTTAGATTTCTGAGATTTTTGAGATTTTGAAATTTCTAAGATTTTTGTAAATTCTTAAATTTCTGAGAATTCTGAGAGTTTTGAAATTTCTAAGATTACTGAGAATTCTGAGATTTTCAAAAATTCTCAGTTTGTTGAAAATTCTTATGTTTCTGAGATTTCTGAGATTTTTGAAAATACTGAGGTTTCTGAAAATTCTGAGATTTTGGAATATTCGAAAATTTTTGAGAATTCTGACATTTTTTAATATTTCTGAGATTTCTGAGATTCCTGAGATTTTTAAAAATTTTGATATTTTTAAAAATTCTTAGATATCTGAGAATTTTGAGATTTTTGAAATTTCAAAGATGCATGAGATTTCTGAAGTTTCTGACTTTTCTGATATTTCTGAGATTTTTTAATTTTAATTTTAATTTTTAAGATTTTTTTCTGGGATCTCTTAGATTTTTAAATTTCTGGGGTTCCTGAAATTTCTGATATTTTTGAAAATTTTGAGATTGTTGAATTTTCCAAAATTTCTAAGATTTATGAGATTTATGAGATTTTTTAGATTTCTCAGATTTCTTCGATTTTTAAAATTTCTGAGATTTCTGAAAAAAATTAGGCTTCTAGGAATTCTCAGATTTTTGAAATTTCTGAGACATCTGAAGTTTCTGAGATATTTAAAAATTCTGAGATTTTTGAAAATTCGAAGATTTTTGAAAATTGTAAAAATTTTGAAATTACAAAGATTTCTCAATTTTCTGAGGCTTCTAAACTCCCTGAAAATGCTGAGATTTTAGAAATTTCAAAGATTTATGAGATTTCTGAGATATTTGAGAATTATGAGATTTTTTAGATTTCTGAGATTTAAGAGATTTTTGAAATTTCTGATATTTTTTAAAATTCTTAATTTTCTGAGAAATCTGAGATTTTTTTAACTTCTGAGATTTCTAAAATTTCTGAGATTTTTTAAAATTCTAAGATTCTTGAAAATTCTGAGATTTTAAAATTTCAACGATTTCTGAGATTTATGAGATTATTGAAAATTCTGAAATTTCTGAGAATTCTGAGATTTTTTGAAATTTCTGATATTTCTGAGATTTCTGAGATTTTTGAAAATACTGAGATTGATGAAAATTCTTAGATTTCTGAAAATTCTGAAATTTTTGAAATTTCTAAGATTTCTGAGATTTCTGAAATTTCTGAAATTTCTGATATTTCTGATATTTCTGATATTTCTGAGATTTTTCAAATTTCACAATTTCTGAGATTTTTTAATTACTTAGATTTTTAAAATTTCTTAGATTTCTGAAAATTATTTTATTTCTGAGAATTCTGAGATTTTAGAAATTTCTTAGATTTCTGAGATTTCTGAGAATTTTAAAAATTTTGAGATTTTTGAAACTTCTAAGCTTCTTGAAAATTCTGAGTTTTTTGAAAATTCATAGCTTCTTGAAAATTCTGAGATTTTAGAATTTCAACAATTTCTGAGATTTCTGAGATTTATGAGCTTTTTTAGTTTTCTAAGATTCCTGAGATTTTTTGGAAATTCTGAGTTTTCTGCGAATTCTGAGAATTCTGAGATATCTGAGATTTCTGAGATTTCTGAAAATTGAAAAAAAAATTTTAAATTCTAAGTTTTTTTAAACTTCTAAGATTTCTGAAACTTCTGAGATTTCCGAAATTTCTGAAGATTCTGAGATTTTTGAAAATTCAAAAATTTATGAGATTTCTGAGATTTTTGAGATTTTTTAGATTTCTGAGATATCTGAGATTTTTGAAATTTCTAAGATTTTTGAAAGTTCTTAGATTTCTGAGAAATCTGAGAATTTTGAAATTTCTGAGATTTCTGTGATTTTTAAAAATTCTGAGATTTTTGAAAATTCTTAAATATCTGAGAATTCTGAGGGTTTTGAAATTTCTAAGATTACTGAGAATTCTGAGATTTTCAAAAATTCTCAGGTTGTTGAAAATTCTTATGTTTCTGAGATTTCTGAGATTTTTGACAATACTGAGGTTTCTGAAAATTCTGAGATTTTTGAAAATTCTAAGATTTTTGAGAATGCTGACATTTTTGATATTTCTGATATTTCTGAGATTTCTGAGATTCCTTAGATTTTTAATAATTCTGAGATTTTGAAAATACTTAGATTTCTGACAATTTTGAGATTTTTGAAATTTCAAAGATTTATGAGATTTCTGAAATTTATGACGTTTCTGAAATTTCTGAGATTTTTTAAATTTCACAATTTCTCAGATTTTTTAATTTCTTAGATTTTAGAATTTTTTTAAAATTCTTAGATTTCTGAGAATTCTGAAGTTTTAGAAATTTCTGAGATTTCTGAGATTTCTGAGAATTTTTGAAAATTCTGAGTTTTTTGAAAATTCTTAGATTCTTTAAAATTCTGAGATTTTAAAATTTCAACGATTTCTGTGATTTCTGAGATTTATTAGATTTTTGAGATTTCTAAGATTTCTGAGATTTTTGGAAATTCTGAGTTTTCTGAGAATTCTGAGATTTTTTAAATTTTTGAGACTTCTAAAATTCTGAGTTTTTTGAAAATTCTAAGATTCTTGAAAATTCTGAGATTTTAAAATTTCAACGATTTCTGAGATTTATGAGATTTTTAAGATATCAGAGATTCCTGAGATTTTTGGAAATTCTGAGTTTTCTGAAAATTCTGAGAATTCTGAGATATCTGAGATTTCTGAGATTTCTGAAAATTAAAAGATTTTGGAAAATTGTGAAATTTTTGAAATTACAAAGATTTCTCAATTTTCTGAGGTTTCCAAACTTCCTGAAAATGCTGAGATTTTAGAAATTTCAAAGATTTATGAGATTTCTGAGATATCTGAGATTTATGAGATTTTTTAGATTTCTGAGATTTCAGAGATTTATGAAATTTCTGATAAATCTTAAAATTCTTAAATTTCTGAGAAATCTGAGATTTTATTAACTTCAGAGATTTCTAAAATTTCTGAGGTTTTTGAAAATTCTAAGATTCTTGAAAATTCTGAGATTTTAAAATTTCAACGATTTCTGAGATTTCAAAGATTTATGAGATTTTTGAAAATTCTTAAATTTCTGAGAATTCTGAGATTTTTTGAAATTTCTGAGATTTCTGAGATTTCTGAGATTTGTAAAAACTCTGAGTGTTTTGAAAATTCTAAGATTCTTGAAAATTCTGAGATTTTTAAATTGCAACAATTTCTGAGATTTCTGAGAATTCTGAGATTTTTAAAAATTCTGAGATTGTAAAAAATTCTTTTGTTTCTGAGATTTCTGAGATTTTTGAAAGTACTGAGGTTTCTGATAATTCTGAGATTTTTGAAATTCTAAGATTTTTGGGAATTCTGACATCATTGATATTTCTGAGATTTCTGAGATTCCTGAGATTTTTTAAAATTCTGAGATTGATGAAAAATCTTAGATTTCTGAGAATTCTGAGATTTTTGAAATTTCTAAGATTTCTGAGATTTCTGAAATTTCTGAAATTTCTGATATTTCTGATATTTCTGAGATTTTTCAATTTGCACAATTTCTGAGATTTTTTAATTTCTTAGATTTTTAAAATTTTTGAGATTTCTGAAAATTCTTAGATTTCTGAGAATTCTGAGATTTTAGAAATTTCTGATATTTCTGGGAGTTCTGAGAATTTTAAAAATTCTGAGTTTTTTTTAACTTCTAAGCTTCTTGAAAATTCTGAGTTTTTTGAAAATTATAAGCTTCTTGAAAATTCTGAGATTTTAAATTTCAACAATTTCTGAGATTTCTGAGATTTATGAGATTTTTTAGATACCAGAGATTCCTGAGACTTTCGGAATTTCTGAGTTTTCTGAGAATTCTGAGATATTTAAGATTTCTAAAATTTCTGAAAATTGAAAGATTTTTTTAAATTCTAAGATTTTTTAAATTTTCAAGATTTCTGAAACTTTGAGATTTTTAAAAATTCTGACATTTTTGAAATTCTTAGATTTCTGAGAATTCTGAGATTTTTGAAATTTTCTAAGATTTTTGAGATTTCTGAGAATTCGGATAATTCTGAGAGATCTGAGATTTCTGTGATTTTGAAAAATCCAAAGATTGTTTTAAATTCTGAGATTTTTGAAATTTCTAAGATTTCTGAAATTTCTGAGATTTCCTAAATTTCTGAAAATTTTGAGATTTTTGAAATTTCAAAGATTTATGAGATTTTTGAAGTTTCTGACTTTTCTGATATTTCTGAGATTTTTAAATTTTCTGGGATCTCTTAGATTTTAAAATTTCTGGGGTTCCTGAAATTTCTGATATTTTTGAAAATTTTGAGATTGTTGAATTTTCTAAAATTTCTAAGATTTATGAGATTTATGAGATTTTTTAGATTCCTCAGATTTCTTCAATTTTTAAAATTTCTGAGATTTCTGAAAAAAATTAAACTTCTAGGAATTCTCAGATTTTTCAAATTTCTGAGACATCTGAGATTTCTGAGATCTTTAAAAATTCTGAGATTTTTGAAAATTCGAAGATTTTTGATATTGTAAAATTTTTGAAATTACAAAGATTTTTCAATTTTCTGAGGTTTCCACACTTCCTGAAAATATTGAGATTTTAGAAACTTCAAAGATTTTTGAGATTTCTGAGATATCTGAGATTTATGAGATTTTTGAAAATTCTTCGATTTCTGAGAATTCTGAGATTTTTTGAAATTTCTGAGATTTCTGAGATTTCTGAGATTTTTAAAAATTTTGAGTGTTTTGAAAATTCTAAGATTCTTGAAAATTCTGAGATTTTTAAATTTCAACAATTTCTGAGATTTCTGAGAATTCTGAGAGTTTTAAAAATTATGAGATTGTAGAAAATTCTTTTGTTTCTGAGATTTCTGAGATTTTTGAAAATACTGAGGTTTCTGAAAATTCTGAGATTTTTGAAGTTCTAAGATTTTTGGGAATTCTGACATTATTGAAATTT